>NC_069079.1:75310391-75466037 GCF_025698485.1 Gossypium arboreum | reverse complement strand
ACCCTTAGAAACACTCACCACACAATTTTATTCTTACACAACAAGTGATTAACTAGGCAATTTCGAGCTTCAATTTTGGTTATCTTAGTCCTCTTCAAGATTCAGAGATTCAACTGAAGTAAAGTAGAATTACCAGCTTTCCAAAGCTATATTAAACATAATTTTTAATTAACTATGCTAATAGAAATTCACTCACAAAGATACCTTATCAAAATTGTAACATCAAGTCGAAAACTTGATTGCTCACAAAATCGACCTCTCCAACCCTCCTAATCACTTCCAAATATCAATACTAAACCAATTACAATTAAACTAAGTATCAATTTCACATTTAAATAAATTTCACAAAAATTCAGAAAATTAATTCAAAAAGATGATGAAATTCAAATTTCTTCAAATTACCTCACAAATCATGTTTAATCTTGATAAATAAAACCAAAAACCTTCTAATAGATCCATTTTGATTTGGAAAATACATTGATTTGTGATTTCCTCTCAAAATTCAATATCCACCATTAAAGCACCTTAAGCTTTTGAAAAAGATGACATTGATAAAAAATCCTTTAATTGACTCTCAAATTATGTAAAAATGTTTCTAATCTTCATAAAAACAAGTTTAGGAATAATAATTACCTTTGATTCGTTCTAAATCCTTTTATTAAAAATCTTGATTCAAGAATCTTGAGAAATTTCAGAATATTTTTTGCTACTTTTGAGAATAATTTCGGGTGAATTCAAAGAGTATTTTGAGAAGGAAAATGGTTGAATCTATTCTCTGATGATAGATCTTTAAAACCATGTAAAGAAAACAAAATTTATAGCTCTCTAATATGATGTAAATGGTGTGAAAAGTAGGCTAGACGCATTGTTTTTAAAGGTGAAACAACCCACCAAATTTTAAAAATTGGGGAATTTCCCTAATGCCCACTCCCACATTTCCCTTGTTTTACCATTTAATCCTTTCCCTCTCAAATTCTAAATTTTAAGGTTTATTTGCCAAATAAATACTCTAAATTTTCCCTTGCTTTACAATGAAACCCAATTTAATTAATAATTAAATTTAGCTCAAATTAATTTCCAATAAAAATTATTTTAAAATTATTTTTCAACTCAAATTAATTATTTTCACTAATACTTATTTAGTTACTTCAGAATAATTTTCCAATTTTTTTTTCTGGATTATTGTTTGATCGATTTTAGATGAAATAAACCTCCTAAATTAAATTTAAATTACTAGAAACTTCATAAATTCCTAGTTTCACACTCCGAACCTAAAAAATATACCTAAAACTACTAGCCCAGTTTAGGGATATTACACATAAACATCTTTATAGAAACTAGGTCTAGTTAATTATAACTTAGGTTCGTTCAAGAGATTGTGACTGCCTTCGGACGTATTAACGTCCAGAGTGTGAATATTGCAATAAAATATAGAAATACGAGGTAGTATTTGCAAGTATACGGGACAAGTTTTAATATAGTTTTACAATAGTGTAGGTGAGTACTCTGAGGATTGTACCCAATAGAGGCAAGTCCGAGATCATTTCTAACCTAAACACTAAAGAATCTAATTAGTACTTTAAATCAGTTATAGTACAAGAATATAACAAAAGGGTTTTTTAGGGTTTTTATAATGAAAAAATAAAATAACATAAAAGAAATAAAATTCAAGAGATAGAAGAGAAGAGTGAATCAAATCTTGATTATGGGTGATTAACTCGTTTCGGTAATCCAAGTCAACTTTCATTTTGGGTTCCTCATCAATCACCTAGTCACTACCCTAGCAGGATCTTCCAATCTTCCACTAATATAATGAGTCAGCAAGGACTACTTATCTTCCGGCCGCAAAGTCAAGACTTGTTTGGGCTAAAGGTATTTATAGATGGACAATACCAAATTTGGGTTAATTCCCACCATGATGACTTCCTGAGGTTGTCAGGCCTAAAGTTTGTTTCACGTTCTTCCTTTCCTAAGTAGCTGATCTGTAACACGCCTAACCCGTATCTGTCACCGGACTAGGGTTAAAAGGCATTACCGGACATATCAGAACATTTGACATTTATTTCACAATCATAATAGCATCAGAGTCATACATCATTATAGAGTCCCTTACATAGGTCAACGAGAGCTTAAACATGCTTTAGAAAAGGGTCGAGACTAAACTGGGCACATAAAAAATTTTTCAAAACTTAAATATTTTTCAAAGTTATAAAGGTCACATGCCCGTGTGAGAAGGCCGTGTGCCTCACACAGCATTAAACACGCCCGTGTGTCTAGGTTGTGGCAAAACAAGGCATACATACTGACTTGTCCACACGGCCACAAGACACACCCGTATGCCAGGCCATTTGAAAATTGGAGAGGTTACTGACTAGGGTCACACGGCCAACCACACGCCCAGATGCCAGCCCGTGTGCCACACACGACTGATAGACATGCCCGTGTGTCTAGGCCGTGTCAAAACTGTAGGGTATACTGACTTTAAATTGTAGGGTACCCCAGGGGTCACACGGCCATGTAACATAACCGTGTGTCGCACATGACTGAGACACATGCTCGTGTCTCTGCCTGTGTGGACAGAAATAGGCTATTTGTAAAGCCAAATTGCCACCCATTTGAACCATCTCTAAAAGCATCAAAACCATATCATTTTATATCAAATTCTCAAACAATTCACAACTAAAACATACATCATTCATGCGATTTCATTAACAACAAATTTAATCCTTTTTAACTAATTCAAAACATACCAAAAATCACATAGCAAACTCATTCATTCTAACATAACCTTATCTCAAAATTTCACATCCAATCTCATGCCAAAATCATAACATTTCCACAACTAAATCACATTACCAACTTACCAAATTGACAATTTCTCACTAAGTCATTCATGAACACATCATATGAACAATATTGCATCACATAGTCTATGCTCAAAAGATATTCATAATTATAACCAAAACCACACCATATCACATGGCTAGATATACACACTACCAAACATATTCACAAACTTCTAGCCTATACATGCCATATATCAATATATACATTTTCAAAAGGTACCAAAATAGAGTTCGATAGTGTGGTGATGATCCTCAACGATCCCTAAGCTTCCAGTAGCTTCGATATCTATAAAACAATGCAAACACACACAAAGTAAGCTTTCAAAAGCTTAGTAAGCCATATACAAATAAACTCATCACATAATACATTTCTAAACCATTTCATTCATGTAGCTTATGGCAAAACATAATCTCATATCCATAATTCTCATATAACTCAATTGTTCATAAGTCACTTACACATAACACATTCTTTCTCATATAATTCATACATATTTCACATGTCCACATATAAACATATAATTACCTTTCAATCGTAATCATAATGTACATTTCAAATGTACCTAAATTTGAGTACAAATTCTCATATTCATTCATTTCTCGAAATGCCTGTTGTAACATCCCAAACCTGACCCGGATGTAATGGCCGAATCTGGCGCATCATATTGAAGTGTTTTAGCGAAAACCTTGTTTTCATTGAAAACCCTTCCTTGAAAAAAATATATGAAACCTTAATAAACTTATTAAACTCTCTTTTCAATCAAAAAAACCTATTTATAACATATGACTTTATGAAAACCTGTCATTTTGAAATTTAGTTGCGGAAACGTAGTATATAAAAAAACTAAGGTTTAGAAAATCCATGTTCAACTTCTCGTAATTACAATGCGTAAAATAATAATCCAAATTCTGTAGGTTCTACAGAGATGTTCATGCTAGACACCAGTTTCATGCAAAAGTACAAATGGGTTGACCCTGGATCAATTAAGGCAATGACACAAGCATTACAGATAGAAAATATACCATGATAACATTGGGAGCAGAGGCTTCCTCTTGAGCGCGTATTGCATAAGTTCTTACCGGGGCTCAAGCCCTTGCTTTTATGGTAGCATCCTTAGAATGATTCAACTGTCGCTTGCACTCCCGGGATGTCTTGGAGGTCTACATTGAGAAATAGGAGTGTTCGGCTTTGGAGCTAATTCAACCTCTTTATCAGCTCACTATGGGCAATCTCTAAGGAAGTGGTCAAGAGAACCACATCTATAGCATACTCTGCTCCTCATTTGACATTCTCTGAAATGAAACTTATTGAAACTTTTACATCTCATCTTTTGATGTTCTACGCTTCCCACACTGTCACCATAGGGGAAGAAAACTTCAGGTTGTGATGCTTAGAACTTCTTTTCTTACCTGAATATCCCACCGATGCAGTGGAAAGTTCTCGCTGACCTCTCAATTTCTTTGTGGGAAATGAGTGCGTCTTACCACTAGATCTCTTACTTGAAACTCGGGCTTCTCTCATCGCTTGTTTTCTTTCATTATTAAGCTCTTCAGCCTTCTTGGCCCGATCAACTAATGCAGAAAATTCTCTTATCTTGAGGATCCCAATTAGCAACTTAATTTCCTCATTCACACCTTTCTCGAAGCGCTTACACATTTCTGCCTCTGTTTGAACCCATTCATTCGCATACTGACTTAACATTACAAATTCTTTTTCGTATTCTAACACGGTTCTATTTCCTTGTTTGAGTTCTAGGAACTCCTTTCACTTATGATCTAAGAACCTTCGACTGATGTACTTCTTTTTAAATTCGGCTTGGAAAAATTCCCATGTGATACTCTCTTTCGGTGCCACTAAGGATACAGTCTTCCACCAGTAGTATATAGTGTCCATCAATAGTGACACCGCACATTTCAAACTCTCCTCAAGAGTACACAATAGTTCATCGAGAGCCCACAAGGTATTCTCAAACCAAAACTCAGCACGTTTCGGATCGTCATCAATCGTGGCCCTAAACTCATCGACTCCATATTTCCTAAGCTTATCCACTGGGGCCTTACCAATTCTTATAGGTGCCATACCTTGTGGCACTTCTTCTTCAGGTCCAGTAAGGGGTGGAGGGGGTCATGGTATATTGGGGTAGTTTCTCAAGTAATCCCCAAACCACTTATCTATCATCTTGAAAAAGGCAACCTTTGCCTCTTCCCGACCCTCAGACATACGCCTTCTACTACTAGTAGACGTAGCTCGTTGTACGAAAGCTGGAGCATGGCTTTCGGCTCCCTCGGGCTCATCTTAGGCTTGATCGGAAGACATTTACTATATTCAAATACAATTAAAAAGGTTAGGAGATGTCACACAATCATAACTTGTATAATGGCATGTATAGCTAGACTTGTTACATGCTACGTTACTCTGAGAATCGACTAAACTGTAGCTCTGATACTACTAAATGTAACACCCCTTACCAGTACCCAAGATCGGGACAAGGTACTAGGCATTACTGGAAAATACAAACTGTAAAATTTCATTTCAATTTAAAATCGACCAAATAAAATCATATTGTCTCCATTATGGGCCTACGAGGTCCAAATCATACATTAAAAGCAATCCAGGACAGAACCGAGAACTTAAGAAAATTTTATAAAAATTCCTAGGGTTGAACCTCACACGCCTGTGTGGAGGAAATGTATACACCCGTGTGCTTGGGAACAAACCCAAGTTCCTTACCCGTGTTGAATTATTGAAATTTATTTTTCATCTCGAACCTATAGGGGTTTTCACACGGCCGAACACACGCCCGTTTCCCTCACACGGCCTGGACACGCCCATGTCATCGCCTGTTCCTAAAAACCTGGACATTCTGTTTAGGATGTCATCATCCATCTAGAGGCACACGGCCAAGGCACATGCCCATGTACGAGGCCGTGTCTTTTACACGGTTGAGACACACGGCCGTGTCTCTGCCCGCGTGTTTATCACCATGCAAACAGACCTAAAAATTTTAGGGGTCGGGGACACACGGCTGAGCGACACGCCCAAGGGGCTGGCTATGTGTCACACACGGCCTAGACACATGCCCGTGTGGACCTTTTTGAAAGCTATTTTCGAAGCCAAAGGTCACCCTCGACATCTGTACACATTTATAAACTACAATGGTATTTAGCACAGCATAAATATGTCCATAACCTACCTAGGCATAGTGTTTTGCATGTTAACCTCATCTCATTGATTTAGCACTTGCTAGGTTATCCTTTTTGCATTAAGAATTACCACTCTGATAATCACATTTTATACTTGGCTCATTCCATAACTTATTGCCAATTATGACCTAACCATCTCTAAGTGATTTAACCACAATACACATATCCATCCATGGTATATGTAACACCCCAAACTCGGCCTAGAAGTTTGGCTCGAATCTGGCGTGTCACATTGAAGTGTTTTTTGAAAACCATGTTTCCATTAAAAACCTTTCTTAATAATTAAAAACTTATACCCTTTTTAAACCTTGTTAGAAAATCTCAACTAAATAACATTCTTAACAACTTTGTAAAAATCTTGGCAGTTGTAGAAGCTTAATTTAAAAATAATTGCGGATACATGATGTTTTGAACAACAGTAGTTGCTTTGGAAAACCGTGATCTAATACTAGCAATTATAAGAACAATAAGTAAAATTTCAAATTTGAAATCCAAAAAATTACAATGGCTTTACTACAACCCACATAAAACATTTAAAAGTAATAATCAAAACTATAAAGTAAACAGTGTGTGTGGCTTCCTCAGAGCCCTTGCGACTCGATCCGTCTAAGGTCGGAAATTACGAAAGGTTAATAAGCGGGGTGAGTTTACGAAAACTCGATGTGAAATCCCTACTATAAAAAGGAACAATACATATAAAAGAATTAAAAGTCGGCCCCACCTTACTTACGATTTCCAGATCAATTGGGCCTTAGCCCACTATAATAAACGATGCAGATGGGCCTTAGCCCATTCTGAATAAGAATCATTATCGATACTAGAATCAAAATGAGAATCGAAATCGGGATCGGTGTGAGTAATCGAAATCGAATCGAAATCGTAATCGGTGACGAAATTAGAATCGAATCGATGTCGAATGTAATCAAAATCAGAATGTGAATGCAATCCCAACCCAATCCAGCCGTATACACCCCTGTACCAACCTTACACCATGTGGGGAGACTACTCGACCCACCCAACCGCTACATACCACAAAATTACAGCGAGGCTGCCAGATATTGTGACGAAGTCACCAGATACAGATATTGTGGCTAGGCCACCAGAACAAATATATATATATATATATATATATATATATATATATATGTGGCGAAGCCACCAGATTGTAGCGAGGCTGCCAGATATTGTGACGAAGTGACCGTAATGATATATGTGGCGAGGACACGGATTCAATGAGGTCGCTGAATGCTTCCTCCATCAATATAACTCGTATCCCATGCAACAGATATACATGTCATGGCATACAACATTCAGTATCAAAATATCATGCCCATATTTGAATCAAATAGTCACAGTCAAGTCATTCATATCACCAACATATATTCACAATCAAATCCACAAACCACACAAATCCAAGTCGTTAAACTTGCCGATAAGGGCAAAACAATCATTTAACACCCTGGGGTAAAATGGTAATTCTATAAATCGAGGGTAAAACAATAATTTTGTAAATTGAGGGTAAAACAGTAATTTTGTAAAACGAGGGTAAAACGGTAATTTTGTAAATCGAGGATAAAATAGTAAATTTGTAAATTGAGGGTAAAACAGTAATTCTATAAATCGAGGTTAAAATAGTAATTCTGTAAATTGAGTGTAAAACGGTAATTTTGTAAATCAAGGGTAAAATAGTAATTCTATAAATTGAGGGTAAAATGGTAATTCTATAAATCAAGGGTAAAATGATAATTTTGTAAATCGAGGTAAAACAAAGAATTACAGAAATCGAGGTAAAATAGTAATTTGGTAAATCGAGGGTAAAATAGTAATTGTATAAATCGAGGTAAAAGCAGTAATTACGTAAATCGAGGTACTTTGGTAATTTTACAAGTCGAGGTATTTGAGTAATTTTACGTTCGAGGTATTTCATAAATTTCACAAATCGAGGTATTTTGGTAATTTTACAAACTAGGGGTATTTTGGTAATTTTACAAACCAGGGGTATTTTGGTAATTTTATAAACTAAGGGTATTTTGGTAATTCTACCCTACAGGGGCATTTTAGTAATTCTACCCTACAAGGGTATTTCAGTAATGCTAGCCTACAGATATGAGATTCACATAGTCCAACCCAATATTTACTACACAATCAAACAACTTATCCAATTGGGCCCGTAGGCCCATTAGGCTCACATGGCCCCTTTCAGCCCATCCTGGCCCGAAGTAGCCATCCTACAGCTAGAGTAGTGAGAAATACACACCTGATAGGAGACTGGAGTTAATCCGCGCTCCAAGCACTCTTAGCCAACGCCCAACCCAAACGAGCACGCCATGAAGCGAAAGGCATCAGCCAAGAAAGGTACCTTTACTCTCCTCATAGTTCTCTCAATTTAAAGCCAGCTTCGCATCCACTCTTTTGTTAGCTTCCCGATGTGGGATCCCTCCATCACCAGAGTTTAAAACCAACACCAACTCTTGCCGTCCCAACATAGAAAATAAATGCTCTTTGATTGCCATGAGTTTCGAACCCTGGACCTCCTTTCCAACTCTATGACGCCACCTTCCTGCCTCTTATGTGGCGCTACTTTGCCACTAGACCACAAGGCTTTTTGTGGCACAATTTCCCAACAATATTCTTAAGGCCTACCTACTACACCCAGGGTTTGATTCACCTTAAACCAAAATTTTTGCTAGAGTCCAGATTTGAACCCAGGACTTCTCCAACACTTCTCAGCACACTTAACCACTAAAACAAGCCTTCATTAACGAAATTTTCATGCACAAAAAAATATTATAAGCTGCCTTCCACCGCTCCCATGCTCAAGGCCCAAAACTTCTAGGCCCAAATTCAGGGTGTTATAACTCTACCTCCCTTAAATAAATTTCGTGTCGTGTAACATCTACCCACTACGCTACTGCTGCGCACTCTGATCCTACTATCACTGTCACGCTTCAACTAGAACTTGAAACATCTCATACATACAACACTTATTCACTGAAGCAGACACATATTTATCACACATATATACAATTTCTATATCCAAACATCACATCCATATAAAATACAGACCAAATTTAAATTCAGACCAATATCTAAAGAATCCACAGTATTTCAATTTCTAAATAGACAAAAGTATTCAGAAGACTTACAGATTCTGCGCCGGAGACTCGGTGTGCCACACTTTTTAAGAGAAATACTTAAAACTGACCACGTTGTTGAAAGTAATTTTCTAAAATTCAACCTTTGAAAACCCAATCTACAACCGAGTTGTTGCAACTTGGCTCTGATAACACTAAATGTAACACCCCAAATCGGCCTGGAAGTTTGGCTCAAATCTCGCGTGTCACATTGAAGTGTTTTTCAAAAACCATGTTTCCATTAAAAACCCTTCTTAATAATTAAAAACTTATACCCTTTTTAAACCTTGTTAGAAAACCTCAGCTAAATAACATTCTTAACAACTTTGTAAAAATCTTGGCAGTTACAAAAGCTTAATTTAAAAATAATTGCGGATACGTGATGTTTTGAACAATAGTAGTTGCTTTGGAAAACCGTGTTCTAATACTAGCAATTATAAGAATAATAAGTAAAATTTCAAATTTGAAATCCAGAAAATTACAACGGCTTTACTACAACCTACATAAAACATTTAAAAGTAATAATCAAAACTATAAAATAAACAGTGTGTGTGGCTTCCTCCGAGCCCCTCGCAGCTCTAATCCATTTAAGGCTGGAAATTACCTGAAAGGTTAATAAACGGGGTGAGTTTACGAAAACTCAGTGTGAAATCCCCTACTATAAAAAGGAATAGTCAGTCATATAAAAGAATTAAAAGTCTGGCCCCAGCCTTACTTATAGTTTCAGTATCAATTGGGCCTTAGCCCACTATAACAGACAGTACCAGGTGGGCCTTAGCCCATTACAGAATAAGAAACATTATCAGAACTAGAATCAAAATGAGAATCGAAATCGAGGATCGGTGTGTAATCGTAATCGAGATTAGAATCAAATTAGGTGATGTAATTAGAATCGAGAATCGATGTCGTAATGTAATCAAAATCAGAATGTGAATGCATTCCCAACCCAATCCAGCCGTATATCCCCCGTACCAACCTTACACCATGTGGGGAGACTACTCGACCCACCCAACTGCTACACACCACAAAAATTGCAGCAAGGCTGCCAGATACTCTGACAATGTCACCAGATACAGATATTGTGGCTAGGCCACCAGAACAAATATATATATATGTGTGGCAAAGCCACCAGATTGTAGCGAAGCTACTAGATATTGTGACGAAGTCACCAGAACAGATATATGTGGCGAGGCCACCAGATTGCAGCGAGGCTGCCAGAATGCTTCCTCCTTCAATATAACCCGTATACCATGCAACAGATATACATGTCATGGCATACAACATACAGAATCAAAATATCATGCCCATATTTGAATCAAACAGTCACAATCAAGTTATTCATATCACCAACATATATTCACAATCAAATCCGTCAACCACACAGTCCAAGTCAGTCACTTGCCGACAAGGGCAAAACAATCTTTTAACACCCTAGGGGTAAAATGGTAATTTTATAAATCGAGGGTAAAATAGTAATTTTGTAAATCGAGGGTAAAACAGTAATTTTGTAAATCGAGGGTAAAATGATAATTCTATAAATCGAGAATAAAATAGTAATTTTGTAACTCGAGGGTAAAACGGTAATTCTATAAATCGAGGGTAAAATAGTAATTCTGTAAATCAAGGGTAAAACGGTAATTTTGTAAATCGAGGGTAAAACAGTAATTCTATAAACCGAAGGTAAAACGATAATTCTATAAATCGACGGTAAAACGATAATTTTGTAAATCGAGGGTAAAACAGTAATTCTGTAAATCGAGGGTAAAACGGCAATTTTGTAAATCGAGGGTAAAACAGTAATTCTATAAATCGAGGTAAAACGGTAATTCTGTAAATCAAGGGTACTTTGGTAATTTTACAAGTCGAGGGTATTTCAGTAAATTTACAGGTCGAGGGTATTTCAGTAATTTCAAAAATTAGGGGTATTTTGGTAATTTTACAAACTAGGGGTATTTTGGTAATTTTACAAACCAAAGGGTATTTTGGTAATTCTACCCTACAGGGGCATTTCAGTAATTCTACCCTACAAGGGTATTTCAGTAATGCTAGCCTACAGATATGAGATTCACATAGTCCAACCCAATATTTACTACACAATCAATCAACTTATCCAATTGGGCCCGTAGGCCCATTAGGCCTACATGGCCCCTTTCGGCCCATCCTGGCCCGAAGTAGCCATCCTACAGCTAGAGTAGTGAGAAATACACACCTGATAGGAGACTGGATTTAATCCGCGCTCCGAGCATTCTTAGCCGACGCCCAACCCAAACGAGCACGCCAAGAAGCGAAAGGGATCAGCCAAGAAAGGTACTTTTACTCTCCTCATGGTTCTCTCTATTTAAAGCCAGCTTCGCATCCACTCTTATGTTAGCTTCCCGATGTGGGATCCCTCCATCACCAGATTTTAAAACCAACACCAACTCTTGCTATCCCAACATAGCAAAATAAATGCTCTTTGATTGCCATGAGTTTCGAACCCTGGACCTCCTTGCCAACTCTATGACACCACCTTCCTGCCTCTTATGTGGCGCTACTTTGCCACTAGACCACAAGGCTTTTTGTGGCACAATTTCTCCAACAATATACTTAAGGCCTACCTACTACACCTGTGGTTTGATTCACCTTAAACCAAAATTTTTGCTAGAGTCCGATTTGAACCGGGACTTCTCCAACACTTCTCAAAGACACTTAACCACTAAAACAAGCCTTCATTAACGAAATTTACATGCACAACAAAATATTATAAGCTGTCTTCCACCGCTCCCATGCTCAAGGCCCAAAACTTCTAGGCCCAAATTCAGGGTGTTACAATATATCACATTAACCATCTCATGAAACATTCAAGTATGACATGTAAAATTAGTAGGTTTATAACCTTCATCGAAATGAGCCATAGCCTATGGCCATATACAAAATAAATAGGTATATCATTCAAGTCCTTACATTAGCTAGGTAAATGACACATATAACAAAACAACCAAGAATCCTATACATGCCATTATAACAAAATAAAAGTTTCTATATATCAAAGCGAAATAGGTCGATAGTGTTCAAAGTACTCCAACCGTCTTCCAATCTTCACGAGTCCACGAGCTCTGTAAGACAAGGGAAAAGAGAGGGGATAAGCATTTGCATGCATAGTAAGTCTAGATAACTGGAAAGTAAGCTTATCGGTTATCTAGCATACAACCATATTAGACAATAATTCTAACAAGTATGAAACAGTTTCCCTATCACAAGAACTCAATCATCAAGTTAGTCTCATATCAATACATCATGTCATTAGTTTTAGATGTGCTAATCAATTCAATATTTCCATTCTCTATTTCTCATGTTAATCTCGTTGAATTTCTCAGAAATCTTAATGGATAGCCTAACTACCGTTAAGTCATACAAGTGATTTTCTCAAGTACGCACTCCCACGAACCTTACATCTTACGGCGGGATTACCAGTCCAGGCTAAATTCCTTTTAACGACAATTGCTCTCATGAGCTTGGATCTGAATTGCCAGTCCAGGCTAAATTTAGTTCTCAATCGGATTACCCATCTAGGCTAAATCCTAATTGCACCCATATTCTTTGGGAGGCTCGATCACTCAAGGAACACCCGTTAGGGCTAGATCCTTTTTGTATTGAGATTAGCGGATTACCCGTCTGGGCTAAATCCTTCTCTGCAACACATGTAGGATCTCAAGTCATGTAAGTCATAATTTAACCATCGGATTTCCCTTTTTATTTCAACCGGGACATTTATCATCATTTCATTTGGACTAGAACGTCTTATGGATTATCATGAAATGAATATCTAATTATCATATATTCAAGAACATGCATTTTTAAGTATATTAAAAGTTTACTTCGAGTTATACGAACTTACCTAGTAGTTATTTTGGATTCGTATCTCAGTTATTCCGAAACCTTTCGTTTTCCACAGTTGACCTCTAGAAGTGGTTCCTCGGGGTTTATATCAATAAAATTAGACTATTAATACATTACATTTTTCATTTTAGGATTAAAACTCACCCCAAGAAAAATGACTATTTTGCCCATAACCTTTCACAATATTTACAATTTAGTCCTAAGGCTCATATAATGATATGCATGTAATTCCTTGGCTACCCAAGCCTAGTCGAATGTTATTCACACTTATAGCAGCCCATGTTTCTCCTTTCTTCTAAATTTTTCTACCCATTTTCACAACTTTTACAATTTAGTCTTTTAAGCCATTTCCATGAAAAACCACTTAGTAAAAGTTGTTTACCATCCTTTAAACTCTCATATTCCTTCATAAATCATCAAAATACAAACATCTCATGCATGGGTTATTTTCTAAACATAAATCCTAGCATGTGATATGGGTAGAAATAGAAAGAGCACGTTACGAGGATCTCAAAAATACGAAGAACATTAAAAACAGGGCTAGGATTGACTTACTATTAAGCTTGAAATGTTGAAAAGCCTTAGCTATTGAGACCCTTAGAATTTTGGCAGCATGGAGAAGAAAATGAGTTGATTTTAGCTTGAACTTTCTCTTTTTATTTAGTTTATAACTAAATGACCAAAATACCCTTCCTTACTAAACTTCCAAAATTTTCCATGCATGCCCATTTTTGTCCAAAAACTTAGAAATTGGGTAGATTACTATTTAAGGAACTATAATTAATAATTCATAGAAATTACATACTAATTGCTTCTAGAAACCAAGTTTTGTAATTTATTCAATTTGATCCTAATTTCCAATTGGACACCTTGCACATAGAATTTCTTCATGAAACTTTAACACATGGTTGTTCTCATATCCTAGACCTCATAATGATCATAAAATAATTATTTTAATGTTGGATTTTTTGTTTCGAAACCACTATTCAGACTAGGCCCTAAGTTAGGATGTTTCAGGTTAAATAAAGAACAGGTTTTTCAATGATATTATACTTTTCGAAAAACACTTCAATGTGACATTGCCAGATTCAGCCGTAACGTCTAGGCCGAGTTTGGGGTGTTACGTTTAGTGGTATCAGAACCCAGGTTACAAAACTCGACTGTGGATTTGGGTTTTCTCTAAAGTTTGAAATTTCCAAAAAGAACTGTTTTAAATGAATTAAAAGTATTTTAAAAAGTTTTACTGAATGTGTAGTACACCGAGTCTCCGGTGCCGATTCTGTAAGTTTTCTGAAACTGTTGCTTGTTTTAAACTGAAATGTTAAGACTACTATAGGTAGTAGATTGTACTGAAATACTCTATTTAGGGTAAACTAAAACTGTAGTAAGACTGTGATCCGCAAAAATGAACTCTAAATTACTGATACGTATTTCATAAAATATTCTTAATAAATACTGAAACTGTAACAATGATGCATAAAATTGTTAATACAAATAAAGCGTAATTGGATAATGAGCACCAGAGGTACTTGTGGAAGAGGCACAAGGGGCCGCGGTGGAGGCCGTGGAGGTGCTCAAGCTTGGTCTTCGTCATTTGGCCACATGTCGAATGTTGAAGCTAGAGAGGCACCGACTTCACCTGTGACTGAGACTGGGTCTCATGATCATGCAGCTGGGGACGACTCATTGTCCCAGGCCATGTTATGAATTCTAGAGAGGGTCGCTGGACCTAATACTAGTACTGTGGGCCGTGGGTCAGTTACGGAGCACTTCGGTCCAATAGAGCTGATATTTTTAGAGGAATTACTAGAGTTGCCCCTAATGTGGCTGAATAGTGGATTGAGGCCACATAAAGGATTATGGATGATCTTAACTGTACCCTCGAGCAGAAACTAAAGGGTGTAGTGTCATTGTTGAGAGATGAGGCTTACCAATTGTGGCTCACAATAAATAAGGGCACTCTGCCCGATCGATTGACATGAGAATTCTTCAAGACCACTTTCCAAGAAAAGTATATCGGTGCTAGTTATGTGGATGCTTGGAGGAGGGAGTTTCTAAATCTGACAAAGGGGGATAAATCAGTGGCCGGATACGAGGCTGAATTTTTACGACTTAGCCGCTATGCGCGAGGTATGGTGGCGATTGAGTACGAGCGGTGTGTTCATTTCTTGGACAACCTCAAGGATAGTATAAGGGCTTTGATAGCTCCAAAGATGGAGTGAGATTTTGCTGCTTTAGTGGATAAGGCGAAGATTACCGAGGATGTAAAGCGCGTTAAGCGCCAGAACCGTGAAAAAGAGAGAGGTAGGAACAACAGGGATTCAGAGCCTTCAAGTTCATTTCTGTGGCCTAAGAAAAAGGCCAGAGTTAATGGGCCAGTCAGAGTTAGGGCCCCTATTGCTGTTACTAGACTGCAGCCCTATATGGATTGTGGGAGACGCTATCAAGGCAAGTGCTGGAAAAGGATTGGGGCATGTCTGAGATGCGGATCATTGGAGCATCGTATCAGAGATTGTCCATGGAGGCCCAATCAGATGCAAGCTACTAGTATGGGTACTATTCAATCACCGAGAGGTGTTTAGTAGCCCCTAGGAGGTCGTGGTCAGGCCAGAGGTGGTAATGGTATGGGCCGTGGTCAAAGGGCACCGGGTAGAGGTGCTGGCTGCACTGAGGTGAGACATCCAGCTCTGGTCTATGCTGCACATCATCGAGAGGATGGTGATGCCCTAGATGTTATCACAGGTACGTTCTTTATCTATAATTTACCTTTTACTACACTGATAGATATAGGATCTACTTATTCCTATATAGCTTGTAATGTGTCTGAGACTTTGGATATCTTGGTTGAGAGTACTGCAAGTGAGGTTACTGTGTTGAGTCCATTGGGGCAGTCTATAAGGGTAGATAAACTGTTCAGAGATGTGCCATTGGAGGTTCAAGGAGTTATCTTTTTAGCGGTTTGATGGAACTTCTTTTTAGAGAATTTGACTTAATTCTGGGAATGGATTGGCTAGCGAAACATCTGGTAAACTTGGATTGTGCTACTAAGCAGATGGTATTGAGAACTACGGGGGATGATGAGGTAGTTGAAATTAGGGAGCATTGGAATTACTTGTCAAATGTGATTTATGCATTAAGGGTCAAGAAATTGGTTCATAAGGGTTGTGAGGCGTATCTAGCTTACATCAGTGTTTTAGACTCTAGGGTTTCTTCTGTTGAGGATATCAGAACAGTTAAAGACTTTCCATATTTTTTCCTGATGAATTACCTGGGTTACCTCCAAATCATGAAGTTGACTTTGGGATTAAGCTCCTGCCTGGTATAGCTCCGGTGTCCATCGCCCCTTATAGAATGGCATCGAAGGAGCTTGTGGAGTTTAAGGCTTAGATTCAAGAATTATTAGATCATAGGTTCATCCGACATAGTGTGTCTCGATGGGGAGCACCAATTTTGTTTGTGAAAAAAAAGGATGGATCCATGCGCATGTGCATCGATTATCAGCAACTGAATAAATTGACCGTTAAGAATAAATTCCCTACCAAGGATTAATGATCTGTGCGACCAGTTTCGTGGAGCTTCAGTCTTCTCTAAGATTGATCTCTGATCGGGGTACCATCAACTGAGGGTTAAAGAGACTGATGTTTATAAGATAGTGTTTAAGACTTGCTATGGTCATTACGAGTTCCTAGTGATGCTGCTTGGATTGACGAATGCACCAGCTGCTTTTATGGATCTGATAAATTGAGTGTCCCAGCCATATCTAGATTGGTTACTTTTGGTTTTTATTGATGACATTTTGGTGTATTCGAGGACTAAAGATGAACACGATGAACATCTCCGAGTTGTTCTGCAAATTCTAAGGAAGAAACAACTGTACTCCAAGTTTAGTAAGTGTGAATTTTAGTTACGAGAGGTAACATTTTTGGGCCGTGTGGTATCTACTGAAGGAATTAAGGTTAATGATCAGAAAATTAAAGCTGTTCTAGATTGGAAATTGCCTAAGACTGTATCAGAGATTCACAATTTTCTGGGACTAGCAGGGTATTATCGATGATTTGTTAAGGGGTTTTCATTAATTGATGCACTTCTGATGAAGTTGTTGTGTAAGGGTGTGCAGTTTAACTGGACTAATGCATAGCAAGGGAGTTTTAAGAAGCTTAAGAAAGTTCTGATTGAGGCCCCTATCTTAATACAGCCTGAGTCTGGGAAAGAGTTCACTATCTACAATGATGCATCACATGTTTGGTTAGGATGTGTGTTGATGGAAGAGGGTAAGGTGGTTGCATATGCATCTTGTCAGCTTAAGACTCATTAAGCGAATTATCTGATGCATGACTTGGAATTGGTCGCAGTGTTATCTGCACTGAAAATTTGGAGGCATTACCTGTACAGTGAGAAGTGTATTATTTATACGGATCATAAGAGCCTCAAGTATCTCCTCACTCATAAGGAGCTAAATCTTAAGCAGCGTAGATGGATTGAGCGGCTTAAAGATTATGACTGTACGATCGAATACCATCCTCGTAAGGCCAATGTGGTGGCTGAGGCATTGAGCAGTATGGCTATGATTGATCTGAGGGCGATGTTTGCCCATCTCAGCTTATTTGATGATAGTAGCTTGTTGGCCAAGCTCCAAGTTAAACCGACATGGATTGAGCAAATTAAGGGTAAACAGTTGGAAGACGAGTCATTGGTCATCGATTCCGGTAGGTTGAAAGTGGGGATACTGTGGATTTTGGGCTGAATAGTGAAAGGGAACCCTATTTCCGTGGGAGAGTTTGCCTACTGAAGGATGCTTATTTGAGGTAGTCTATATTGTGAGAGGCACATAGTAGCCCTTATGCTATGCATCCTGGTGGAAATAAGATGTACCGAGACCTTCGAGAGTTATATTAGTGGCCGGGTCTTAAGCGTTACTGATTTTATAGGTAAATATCTAACTTGCCAACAGGTTAAGGCTAATCATCAGTTACCTTCAGGGTTGCTTCAGCCAGTTAAGATTCTGCTTTGGAAGTGGGGGAGAGTGACTATGGACTTTATTAGTGGGCTGCCCCTAATGCCTACTAAGAATGATTCGGTATGGGTCATCGTGGATCGATTGGCCAAGTCTGCCCATTTCATACCAGTTCGTATCGATTACTCTTTACAAAAGTTGGCTAAATTATATATGTCTGAGATACTGAGACTGCATGGGATACCGATTTCCATAATATTTGATAGGGATCCTCGCTTCACGTCTCGATTCTGGAAGAAGTTGCATGAAGTTCTGGGAACAAGGTTAGACTTCAGTACTGCATTCCATTCTCAGACAGATGGTCAGTTAGAGAGGGTGATTTAGATACTAGAGGACAAGTTAAGGAGTTGTGTGATAGATTTCCGAGGCAATTGGGAGGACTACTTTCCATTAGCAAAGTTTACGTATAACACTAGCTATCAGTCTAGCATACAGATGGCACCTTACGAGGCATTATATAGTCGTAGGTGTCGTACTTCTTCGTGTTGGACTGAGTTGGGTGAGCTGCGTGTTCTGGGCCCTGAGTTAGTTTCTGATACTGAGCATAAAGTTAGACTAATTCAGGATCGACTGAAGGAGGCATTAGACAGAAAAAATATGTATGAGGATCTGAAGCGTAAGGAGATTGAGAATTATGTGGGGGACTTCGTTTTTCTCAAGGTCTCACCATGGAAGAAGGTACTGAGATTTTGACGGAAGGGCAAGCTGAGCCCTAGGTTCATTGGGCCTTACTGCATACTGAAATGTATGGGACTAGTTGCCTATCAGTTAGAGTTACCTCTAGAGTTAGACTGGATTCATGATGTGTTCCACGTCTCTATGTTGAGGCACTACCACTCTGATCCTGTACATGTTATCTCGATTGAGGAGATTGAGGTTAGGCTATACCTGACTTTTAAAGAGGAATCGGTTCAAATATTACAGCGTGATGTAAAAATTCTAAGAAGGAAGTCTATTCCATTAGTTAAGGTACTTTGGCATAACCACAGTTCTGAAGAGGCCACGTGGGAACCTGAGGAGGCGATACGATAACAATACCCTCATCTGTTCTGATCAGGTAAATTTTGAGGCCGAAATTTTCTTTTAGGGGGTAGATTTGTAATGCCCCAAAATCCTAAATAATTATTTTTGTATGTTTCTGACACACAACTATGTGCCAGCTTTAGTGGTTATGTGTCCTGGGAAGAGTTTGAGAAGTCTTGGGTTCAAGCATTGGCTTGTGCAAAATTTTTGTTTTTAGAGGAATAAACCCTGTCTTTAGTTAGTAGGTCTTTTAAATTAATGGATTTATCAGTTGTAATAGCCCAAAATTGGGTCTAGTTGGAACAGAGGTTTCGGGACAAGATAGAAATAATTATTTTATGATTATTTTGAGATCTATGATATGATTGCATGATTGTGTGAAAATTTCGTGAAGAAATTCTATGCATAAAGTGCTCAATTTGAAGTTAAGGACTAAATTGAATAAGTTGCAAAACATGCATTCTAGAAGTTTCTAGTATGAAATTGCTTTGAAATATTAATTAGGAGGTCTTAAATAGCAATTTGACCAATTTCTAAGTGATGGACAAAAATTGGACATGAATGGAATTTTTGAAAGTTTAGTAAGGAAGGGCATTTTGGTCATTTGGTAATTAAAAGAAATAAAAAGGGAAAATAAAGCCAAAATTGACTCATCTTTTTCATGGAGGCTGAAATTAGCATGGGGGAAGCCATGGCTAGGGTTTTCAAGCTTTCCAAGCTCAATAGTAAGTCCGTTCTAACCCCGTTTTTCAAGTTCTTTACGTTTTTAGAATCCCGATAATTTGATTAAGCTTATTCTAGCAATAATTTAAGCTAGGGTTCATATTTGGAAAAATACCCATAGGTGCAATGTGTTTATTTTTCTGTTTTATAATAGATTATGAGGTTTTAAATTATGTTAGACAACTTGTGCTACGCAGTTTTGAGTGAAAACGAGTAAAAGGGCTTAATCGATAAAAATACCTAATAGTCATAAGTATATGTTAGAGTGAGAATTTGATGTTGCCATAGAAGGGAAAAGTGATCAGAATGTCATAAAACATAAGAATAAGGGATGAAGTTCAATTCCTAGCCTAGGGGCAAAAGTGTAAATATGCAAAAATTTAGGGGCAAAATTGTAATTTTTCCAAAGTTTGAGTTAAGGACTGTTTTGAATAGTAAATTAATTAAATAAGTAAAATATGATGTTTTAGATCCCGAAAAATGAGATTTGAACCTAGAATGAGAGAAAAATCAAAAATTGGGAAAGTTGGTAAAATGATCGTTTTAGTATCGAGGTAAGTTCATATGTATAATAAGCATTAATTTATGCATGTTTCAATGTAAATTTGATATATTTATTATAATTTCCGAGGTGTTGAAAGTATGTAAGTTGGTATGAATTTATATTTGAAAGTTAAATTTAGTGAATTAATTGAATTATGTTAAGTTAAATGATTATGGTGCCAAGTTTATGAATTGATTTAAAAATATGTTTATTGTACATGAAGTGCATTGAATTATCATACATAAATTTGATTTCTATGATTATGGATATTATGGGAAATTGTAAGTTCATATGATTTTTAATAAGGCAATGTGTAATTTAATGTTATTGCCTTGATATTAAATGAGATGTAAGTTTATATGTAAGTAATACATCAATATTACTTGTATTATGATATTTTATAATAATATTGGAAATATGTTTGTGGATAATTACTTGATTGGTGATGTGACAACCCGAATTAGGGCCTAATCGGAATAGTGGTTTCGTGACCACAAATCCGAGATAGAAATAATTGTTTTATAATTATTTTGGGGTTTATGATATGATTGCATGATTGTGTGAAAATTTCGTGATGAAATTCTATGCCTAAAGTGCTTAAATTGAAAGTAGGGACTAAATCGAATAAGTTGCAAAATTTGCATCCCGAAGTTTTAGTATGAAATTGTTTTGGAATATTAATTAGGAGGTCTTAAATAGCAATTTGACCAATTTTAAGTTCATGGACAAAATTAGGACATGGAAGGAATTTTGAAAGTTTAGTAAGGAGGGCATTTTGGTCATTTGGATATTAAATGAAATAAAATGGGAAAAATAACACAAAATTGGTCATCATCCTCCTTAGTTGCTGCCGAATTCTCCTCTCTCCATAGCTAGGGTTTCTTCAACTTTCAAGCTCCATAGTAAGTGATTCCAAGCCCCGTTTTTAATGTTCTTTACGTTTTTGGAATCCCGGAAGCTCGATTAAGCTTATGCTAGTAATAATTTAACCTAGGGTTCACATTTGGAAAAATACCCATAGGTGAAATTTGTGTATTTTGATGTTTTATGATAGAATATGAGGTTTTAAATTATGTTAAATAACTTGTGCTACTCGGTTTTAAGTGAAAACGAGTAAAACGACATAATCGGTAAAAATACCTATTGTTCATAACTATATGATAGTAGGTGAGAATTTGATGTTGTTGTAGAAGAGAAAAATGTTCAGCATATCATAAAATATAAGAATAAGGGCTGAAATTAAATTCCGAGCCTAGGGGCAAAATTGTAATTTTGAAAAGTTAGGGGCAAAATGTAATTTTTCCATGATGTGATTTTTGGATTGAAATAAATAGTATGAGTATTAAATGAGCTAAATGTGTTATTATAGATCAAGAAAGACGCGAATTGATCTTGAGCGGGGAAGGAAAAGTTTTGGACTAAATTGCAAAATTTCCACATTTTGCACCAAGGTAAGTTTGTATGTAAATATTACAATAATTTCATGTACATTCTTATATTTCAGCCTATTATGTAAATATACTAGCTGATGTTAAAATATAAATCGACTATTGGGAGAATGGAAATAAATATAGAGAGAGATCCGGTTGAACATTGGAGAGATCGAATGAAATAGAGGGAGTAGCTAGGTCACATGTATGATGCTGAGTGCACATCATGTGTACAAGAAAGCTACGAGACACCTGTAGTAGCTAGGTCACATGTGTGATACGAGATGTATCCCATGTAGACAAGAGAGCTACGTGAAAGATAAATGTAGCTAGGTCGCATGCGTGATTCCAAGTGAAGGACACCATGTAGACAAGAGAGCTACGTGAAAGATAAATGTAGCTAGGTGCATGCGTGATTCCAAGTGAAGGACACCATGTAGACAAGAGAGCTACGAGACAAATCGGTTGGGTCGCATGAGTGGTACTAAGTGTTCACCATGTGTACAAGAGAGCCGAACTAAGCGAAGTATGATGGTGGAGCTGTCTTTGAAACCATTAAATATCGAGGATTGATCCGAATTGTTCAACGGGATGGTTTTGTGGTGATATTGTGGTTTGGACCTACACTTATGGTGAATGAAATGTGGTGAAAATGATTTGTGGTATATACATATATAAGATAAAATGAGGTTAGCATAAAGAATGTGTGAAAGAGTGAAATTAGCATTAAAACTGTTTTTAGATGGTAGCAGTGACGTGATTTTGAAAAATCACCAAAAATAGGAGGAATATAATTAGAGGTTGAATGAGATGTGAAATTAAATTTTAATGAGTCTACTTTCATATAAAAGAAACAGAGCAAGCAAAGGAGTTCTATATTTTGAGATATTTACAATTGTATGTGACTTGCTCAGGATGAATACGTGATCCCCTGTTCCAACTTTGAAAAATCATTAAAAATTGTACAAGGAAAATTAAGAAATATAGTTTACATGCCTAAATTCTTTATTGAGACTAGTTTTAAATGAAACAGACCTCAGGGTTGTTTGAATTGTGTACTGAGAGATATTCAATACGTAGTGAACAGAGGTCAGATCAGTCGAGCTGTGTAACAGGGGAAACTTTAACTAATAAACTGTACTAATCGGCTGAACCAAAAATTATAGAAAAAAATTAGCAAAAATCTTTATGAGTCTAGATTCAGGGAAATTTTACGGATTTGAATTTCGAGTTTTGTAACCCGAGTTATGATTTATTTAGTGAATATGATGCAGTAGAGACAGCTAAATCAAAGTGGAATGAATAGTGAAGTTAAAGTAGATAAACTTGAATTGTTGTGTAAACATGTTAGATTCTTTAATTAGTATTTACATACTTACTTACTAAGCTATAAGCTTACTTTGTTTCTCTCTTTTGTCTTATAGTGTTCTTGACTTGCTCGGGAGTTAAGGATCGTGAAGATCTATCCGCACTATCATACTTTAGGGTATTTGAACTAAACGTTTTGAATTATGGCATGTATAGTAGGCTTAATTATTTTGTTACGTGTCATATTTGTCTAGGTTAAAATATTAGTTACAGTACTCGACCAGATACTTTGTACAAGCCATTAAAGTGGGCTAATATTGTTCAAGACATATGTTATACGATGCACTATCAAATTGGATGACATATTTACATCTCGATTATGTTTAATGGTATGTGTTATGTTCTGGTAATACCTTATATCCTGTTCCGGCGACGGTAACGGGTAAGGGGTGTTACATTTAGTGGTATCAGAGCTATGGTTTAGTCGGTTCTTGGACTAATAAAGTGTGTGTAAAGGTCTAGCTATACATGCCATAAAAATATTGTGATAGTGTGGTGACTCCTGATTATTCTAAACTGTGTCTTGTTTTAATATAGTAATGGATCCTGAAGGAACTGCGGCTGATGATGCTTTAGTAATGCGCCGCTCTCGCACAAGGGACCGCACTGTGGAAAGTAGACTGAGACATTGAGACAAGGAGATGAGGCTCGGGATGCCTTTCTCCAAATGATGAACAATTGGTATCTTGAATTTATTCGAGCAAATCCAAATGCTCAACCTCCTCCACCCCTCCTATACCTCGGACGATTCTGTAGCTGCTCAAGGTATAGATTTGGTAAGAATGAACAAGCCTCCGGTTGACAAGATTCGAAAACAAGGGGCAAGAGTTTAGAGCAAAGGTCGATGATGATCCCGAGAAAGCGGAATTCGGCTTGAAAATTCTACCCGTATTTGATGAGCTCTCATGTACACCCGAGGAATGCTTAAAGTGTCTTTGTATCACTTTTGAGAGATTGACACCACGGTGGAAGACTTTGGTTGCAGTGGTGCCAAAAGAAAAAGTTACTTGGGATTTCTTCCAGGAAGAATTTAGAAAGAAATACATAAGTCGTTGATTTATTGATCAAAAGCGGAAGGAGTTCCTTGAATTGAAGCGGGGAAAATGTCATGGCAGTATGAACGCGAATTTGTAAGACTCAACAAGTATGCCCAGAATGTGTGTCCACCGAGGCCATTATGTGTAGAAGATTTGAAGATGGGCTGAATGAGGACATTAAAGTGCTTGTAGGAATTTTGGAGTTGAAAGAATTTGTAGTATTGGTTGATCGAGCTCTTAAAGTCGAAGAATTGAACAAAGAAAGAAGAAAAGCTACTATTGAGGCCCGAGATGTCGAAAAAAGACAGATAAGCAAGCCATTTCAATCTCAACCAAAGAGGTCCAAAGAGACAAACCCTCGAATGAGCAGTTTCAATTGGGGATTCACACAGAGATCGTGGTAGAGCATATTCGGGTCTAAAGCTCAAGCTACTTGGTGGCAAGTGTGGGTAATGTCGACCTAGAAAGCCCGAGTGTCGACAATGTGGCGAGCAACATTATGGTGAGTGTTGGGGGACCGAGCGGGCTTGTTTCAGTCTGTTCTCGAGCATTTTATTAGAGATTGTCCGGAGAAAGTTAAAGAAGAAAGATTTGAGTGCTAGATAGAATACCACCGCTAGTAGAGGTAGACCACCGAGAAATCTGGAGGTGGGACTAGTAGTAAAGCTGTGATGAAAGATTTAACGGCAAGATCGTAAGCTAGAGCACTGCTAGAGCTTATGCTATACGTGCGAGAAGATGCATCATCTCCGATGTTATTCTTGGTACATTTTCTCTCTATGATACTATTGTTATTGCATTGATTGATCCGGGTCCACTCATTCCTATATTTGCATGAATTTAGTATCCGATAAAAGTTACTGTTGAATTTATTGAGTTTACGATTAAAGTGTCGAACCCTTAGGCCAATATGTGCTAGTTGACAAGGTTTGCAAGAATTGCCCATTAATGATTCAAGGTCACTGTTTTCCGGCCAACTTGATCTTGTTACCATTTGGTGAGTTTGACGTTATCTTGGGAATGGACCGTTAACATTGTATGATGCTAAGGTAGATTGTAAACAAAAGACACTAGAGTTGAAATGTGAAAATGGAGAAATTCGTGGGTTGAAACAGATGAATCAAATAAATTGCCTATGGTGATTTCACACATGTCTGCACAGAAATACATGAGAAAAGGGTGTGAAGCTTATCTGGCTTATGTAATGAATATTGAGTTGCCTCAACTGAAATTTGAATCAGTACCAATAGTCTTTGAGTTTCGGATGTATTTCTGAGGAATTGCAGGTTGCCTCCGAACGAGAGATAGATTTTGCCATTGATTTGTTGCTTAGCACTTGCACCGATCTCGATTGCTCCATATAGAATGGCTCGACTAAATTAAAAGAATTGAAGGCTCGATTCAGGAGTTAATGAGACAAGGGATTTGTGAGACCGAGGTTTCTCTCCTGGGTGCTCTGTATTATTCAGAAGAAGAAGGATGGTTCAATGAGACTTTGCATTGATTACCATCAGCTTAATAAGGTGACTATAAAGAACAAGTACCGCTGTCGAGGATTGATGATTTATTCGATCGCTTAAAGGGGGCCACAGTGTTTTCAAAGATTGATTTGAGGTCCGGTTACTACCAATTTGAGAGTTAAGGAGTCGATGTGCGAAAACCGCCTTTAGGACAAGGTATGGACATTATGAGTTTCTTGTGATGCCTTTCGCTTAACAAATGCTCCACTATATTTATGGACTTAATGAATCGGATATTCCCATATTTGGATAAGTTTGTAGTAGTGTTTATAGATGACATTTTAATTTATTCTCGAGATGAGTCTAAACATGCCGAACACTTAAGAACTATATTGCAAATCTTGAGAGAAAAGAAATTGTTTGCCAAGTTTAGTAAAAGTGAGTTCGGCTTCGTGAAGTCGATTTTTGGGGCATATAGTCTCGGTGATGGTATTCGTGGATCCAAGCAAGATTTCTGCGATCGTTGATTGGAAACCGCCAAGAATGTATCCGAGGTTAGAAGCTTTTAGGCTTAGCCGGTATTATAGACGTTTTGTTGAAGGATTTTCGATGATTGCCTCTCCTATGACTAAGTTGTTGCAAAAGAATGTTAAGTTTGAATGGACTGATAAATGTCAACAAAGTTTTGAAAAATTGAAAGCACGATTGATGAAGCACCAATTTTAGTACAGCCGAGTCGGAAAGGAGTTCGTAATTTATAGTGATGCATCATTGATGGCCTTGGATGTGTGTTGATGCAAGAGGGTAAAGTGGTAGCTTATGCTTGAGACAGTTAAAACCGCATGAGAAGAACTATCCTACACATGATTTGGAACCGGCATTGTTGTTTTTGCCTTGAAGATTTGGCGACATTATTTGTACGGTGAAAAATGCCGAATTTTCTTGATCACAAAAGTTTGAAGTACTTGATGAATCAAAAGGATCTGAATCTGCGACAAATGAAGATGGCTTGAATTATTAAAGGATTATGATCTAGTGATTGATTATCATCCGGGAAAAGCAAATGTAAGTTCTTGGCCTTGAGCGAAAATTTCTTTTTACTTTGAGAGCCATGAACACGGGGTTAGCATTGTCGATGATGGGTCAATCTTAGCGAAATGAGAGCTAAACCGTTATTTCTCCGATTAATTTGTGATGCTCAAAAGAATGATAGTGAGTTGCGGATCAAGAGAACTCAATGTGAATCGAGTTACGACTCAGATTTTCGAGTTGGACCGGATGATTGTTTGATGTTTCAAACAGGATATGTGTGCTTGAAACGATAAATTGATTCGAAAATATTACATGAGGCGCACAATGGTCATTTATCGGTTCATCTGGTAGCACAAAAATGTATAATGATTTAAAGAAGTCATATTGGTGGCGGTATGAAAAGGACATTTCGAATTTGTAACCAAGTGTTTGATCATCAACAAGTAAAAGTTGAACATCAAGTGCCTTCAGGATTACTTCAACCAAGAATGGTGCCCGAGTGGAAATGGGACAAGATTACCATGGATTTTGTAACCGGTTTGCCTTTAACTCCTAAAAAGAAGGATGCTATTTGGGTAGTGGTTGATAGATTAACAAAGTCAGCCCACTTTATACCAGTACGTACCGACTACTCATTTGATAAATTAGCCGAATTATATGTTGCTAAAATTGTAAAGTTGCACGGAGTACCTATGTCTATAATATCAGATAGAGATCCAAGATTTACCTCGAGATTTTGGAAAAAGTTACAAGAAGCTTTGGGTACAAAATTGAACTTTAGTACCGCATTTCATCCACAAACAGATGGTCAAATAGAAAGAGTAATCCAGGTACTCGAAGATATGCTTAGATGCTGTGTTTTAGAATTTGGAGGTAGTTGGGAGAAATATCTATCTTTGATTGAGTTTGCCTACAATAACAGCTTATCAATCAAGTATACAAATGGCACCGCATCTGAAGCCTTGTATGGTCGTGCGTGTCGGACTCCTTTATATTGGACCGAGCTTAGTGAGAAACAGATTCATGGAGTTGATCTAGTTAAAGAAACCGAAGAGAAAATAAAAGTAATTCGGGATTGCTTAAAAGTCGCTCAGATCGACAAAAGTCATATGCGATTTAAAAGAAAAGAGATTGAATTTCGGTGGGTGATAAAGTGTTCTTGAAGGTGTCACCATGGAAAAGATTCTAGATTTAGTCGAAAGGCAAGTTGAGTCCGCGTTTTATTGGGCGTCATGAGATTCTTGAGAGAATTGGACCAGATGGCATATCGGTTGGCCTTACCGGCAGAGTTAGAAAGAATTCATAACGTGTTTCATGTATCAATGTTGCGACGTTATCGTTCGATCCTTCACATGCGATTTCTCCAACGAAATTGAGATTCGATCGGATATGACCTATGAGGAGGAACCAATAAAGATTTTGGCTCGAGAGGTTAAACAGCTTAAGAAATAAAAGTATAGCTTTAGTAAAAGTATTGTGGCACGACATGGGATAGAAGAGGCTACGTGGGAACCCGAGGAAGCTATGAGGAAACAGACCCAAACCTCTTTACGGTAAGATTTTCGGGACGAAAATCTCAAAAGGGGGAGAATTGTGACAACCCGAATTAGGGCCTAATCGAATAGTGGTTTCGTGACCACAAATCCGAGATAGAAATAATTGTTTTATAATTATTTTGGGGTTTATGATATGATTGCATGATTGTGTGAAAATTTCGTGATGAAATTCTATGCCTAAAGTGCTTAAATTGAAAGTAGGGACTAAATCGAATAAGTTGCAAAATTTGCATCCCGAAGTTTTAGTATGAAATTGTTTTGGAATATTAATTAGGAGGTCTTAAATAGCAATTTGACCAATTTTAAGTTCATGGACAAAATTAGGACATGGAAGGAATTTTGAAAGTTTAGTAAGGAGGGCATTTTGGTCATTTGGATATTAAATGAAATAAAATGGGAAAAATAACACAAAATTGGTCATCATCCTCCTTAGTTGCTGCCAATTCTCCCTCTCTCCATAGCTAGGGTTTCTTCAACTTTCAAGCTCCATAGTAAGTGATTCCAAGCCCGCTTTTAATGTTCTTTACGCTTTTGGAATCCGGAAGCTCGATTAAGCTTATGCTAGTAATAATTTAACCTAGGGTTCACATTTGGAAAAATACCCATAGGTGAAATTTGTGTATTTTGATGTTTTATGATAGAATATGAGGTTTTAAATTATGTTAAATAACTTGTGCTACTCGGTTTTAAGTGAAAACGAGTAAAACGGCATAATCGGTAAAAATACCTATTGTTCATAACTATATGATAGAGTGAGAATTTGATGTTGTTGTAGAAGAGAAAATGTTCAGCATATCATAAAATATAAGAATAAGGGCTGAAATTAAATTCCGAGCCTAGGGGCAAAATTGTAATTTTGAAAAGTTAGGGGCAAAATGTAATTTTTCCATGATGTGATTTTGGATTGAAATAAATAGTATGAGTATTAAATGAGCTAAATGTGTTATTATAGATCAAGAAAGACGCGAATTGATCTCGAACAGGGAAGGAAAAAGTTTTGGACTAAATTGCAAAATTTCCACATTTTGCACCAAGGTAAGTTTGTATGTAAATATTACAATAATTTCATGTACATTCTTATATTTCAGCCTATTATATAAATATACTAGCTGATGTTAAAATATAAATCGACTATTGGAAGAATGGAAATAAATATAGAGAGAGAGATCCTGTTGAACATTCTGGAGAGATCGAATGAAATAGAGGAGCTTAGCTAGGTCACATGTATGATCTTGAGTGCACATCATGTGTACAAGAAAGCTACGAGACACATGTAGTAGCTAGGTCACATGTGTGATACGAGATGTATCCTATGTAGACAAGAGAGCTACGTGAAAGATAAATGTAGCTAGGTCGCATGCGTGATTCCAAGTGAAGGACACCATGTAGACAAGAGAGCTACGAGACAAATCGGTTGGGTGCATGAGTGGTACTAAGTGTTCACCATGTGTACAAGAGAGCCGAACTAAACGAAGTATGATGGTGGAGCTGTGTGCTGAAACCATTAAATATCGAGGATTGATCCGAATTGTTCAACGGGATGGTTTTGTGGTGATATTGTGGTTTGGACCTACACTTATGGTGAATGAAATGTGGTGAAAATGATTTGTGGTATATACATATATAAGATAAAATGAGGTTAGCACAAAGAATGTGTGAAAGAGTGAAATTAGCATTAAAACTGTTTTTAGATGGTAGCAGTGACGTGATTTTGAAAAATCACCAAAAATAGGAGGAATATAATTAGAGGTTGAATGAGATGTGAAATTAAAGTTTAATGAGTCTACTTTCATATAAAAGAAACAGAGCAAGCAAAGGAGTTCTATATTTTGAGATATTTACAATTGTATGTGACTTGCTCAGGATGAATACGTGATCCCCTATTCCAACTTTGAAAAATCATTAAAAATTGTACAAGGAAAATTAAGAAATATAGTTTACATTCCTAAATTCCTTATTGAGACTATTTTTAAATGAAACAGACCTCAGGGTTGTTTGAATTGTGTACTGAGAGATATTCAATTCGTAGTGAACAGAGGTCAGATCAGTCGAGCTGTGTAACAGGGGAAACTTTAACTAATAAACTGTACTAATCGGCTGAACCAAAATTATAGAAAAAATTAGCAAAAAGCTTTATGAGTCTAGATTCAGGGAAATTTTACGGATTTGAATTTCGAGTTTTGTAACCCGAGTTATGATTTATTTAGTGAATATGATGCAGTAGAGACAGCTAAATCAAAGTGGAATGAATAGTGAAGTTAAAGTAGATAAACTTGAATTGTTGTGTAAACATGTTAGATTCTTTAATTAGTATTTACATACTTACTTACTAAGCTATAAGCTTACTTTGTTTCTCTCTTTTGTCTTATAGTGTTCTTGACTTGCTCAGAGTTAAGGATCGTGAAGATCTATCCGCACTATCATACTTTAGGGTATTTGAACTAAACGTTTTGAATTATGGCATGTATAGTAGGCTTAATTATTTTGTTACGTGTCATATTTGTCTAGGTTAAAATATTAGTTACAATGACTCGACCGGATACTTTGTACAAGCCATTAAAGTGGGCTAATATTGTTCAAGACATATGTTATACGATGCACTATCAAATTGGATGACATATTTACATCTCGATTATGTTTAATGGTATGTGTTATGTTCTGGTAATACCTTATATCCTGTTCCGGCGACGGTAACGGGTAAGGGGTGTTACAGGTGAAATTGTTGGAAAAGAGAGAGAAATCCCAGTTGAACCTTCGGAAAGATTGGATGATACAGATAGTGTGTAGCTAGGTCACATGTATGGTGCTGAGTGCACATCATGTGTACAAGAGACCTACAAGACATTATGATGTAGCTAGGTCGCATGGGTGATACTATGTGTACACCATGTAGACAAGAGAGCTACGGGATATATGTAGCTAGGTCGCATGCGTGGTTCCAGGTGAAGGACACCATGTAGACAAGAGAGCTACGAGATAAATTGGCTAGGTCACATGGGTGGTACTGAGTGCTCACCATGTGTACAAGAGAGCCGAACTATATGATGGGTGGAGCTATGTTCTGAAACCACCAAGTATCGAGGATTGATCCGAAGTGTTCAACGGGAGACTCTCTATGTATTGCTTTGTGAGTTTTGTGATGAATAAGTGCATGAACTTGGTTATGTGAATGATGTGTTCATTAAGTGACCAGGATGTGGTAAGGTTATAAACAAGTAAGTTATACATGAGGATTATTTATGGTGACCTTGTGATCATGGGCCTATACTTGTAATGTATGAAATGTGGTGAAAATGATTTGTGATATGTATGTTAAAATGATGTTAATACAAAGAAAGTGTGAAAGAGTGAATTAGCAATAAAACTGTTTTGGACAGTAGCAGTGACGTGATTTTGAAAAATCACCAAAAATAGTAGACATTGAATCAGAGACTAAATAAGATATCAAATTAAATATTAATGAGTCTATTTTCATATAAAAGAAACAGAACAAGAAAATGAGTTCTATATTTTGAGATATTTATGTTTTTGTGAGACTGGTTTAGAATGATTACGTGATCCCCTGTTCTGACTTTGGAAAATCACAAAAATTTCGATAAAAATAATTAGAGGCTTAAACTTATATTTTTAAAATAAATAATGAGTCTATTTTCAATATAAATCAACAAGAACATTATCTTATTTCTGTATTGTGAGATAAATAATTTTTAGTGAAGAGAGGTCAGAATTGTCAGAATGTTAAACAGGGGAAATTTTAATGAATAAACTGTACTAATTTGCTAAACCAAAAATTATTAAAATTTTATGGTGGAAAGATATGTGAGTCTAGTTTCAAGATAAATTTACGGATCTTAATTTGGAGCTCTGTAGCTCTAATTATAAATAAGTAAGTGACTATGACTCGTGTGGATAGTTTGATGTGAGCATTTATTAGTAAATTGTGAAATCGTACTTACAAGAATGCTATATACATTAAGGATGTGGAATGGAGAGGAGGAGGAGGAAAATAAATATATGTGGAAGACATGGAAACTATGGTATATGAAATATTGATATAATGAAATAAATGATATGTGTTTATAAGAAAACAGAAAGAGAATGATATGTATCATGACATGTATATATATATATGACTAGTCTCAATGTAATGCTTGTTGGGTATGGAGTTGAATTAAAATGTTTCAGGCAAACATGTTATTTTGCGCATCTGAATTTTGGTATTTTATGAAGATATGATCTAGTTTTATATATGAATGCTTGATGATTAAGCTAAATATATTTGGTAAGATGATAATCTTGGTATAAATGTATAAGTGGTACTATAATAAACAAGGTAAAATGAGTATGAGATACACATGTATGATGACATACAAATGCTATGTTTGTGGTTTAATTGAGAATATTTAATCATTAAATGAATACCATGTTATATGCTTTTGATTTTGTATAAGTGTGTAAGAGATTAAGGTTGACCAAAGCTTGGAAAATAGCCTAGGTATATTCCACACAGGCAGAGACACAACCATGTGTCTCAGCCGTGTATGGAACACGACTTTGGGACACAGGCATGTGGAGCCTTAAAGCATGAAATTTCCAAGATTTTTGTAAGTTCTCGGTTTAGTCCCGAACCCCTTCTAAAGTATGTTTTGGGCTTCGTAGTCTCAAATAAGGGACTATGTGTAAGTGAATGAACTTTTTGAAATATGAATGAAATTTTATGGCCCGTATTTTAGTTTAATGTTTGTATGTTTGTCCGAAAACACCTCGTACCTTATCCCAGCATCGGGTACGGGTAGGGGTGTTACAACAAAAAAGGACCTACTAGTCTAAGGGATAAGTGGCGTATGGTAGTTGCTTGAGGTCTAAGGTTCGAATCTTGGTGGGTGCAGTAGACTATTTATTTACTGCTGTGCCATGGGAGTGTTGTGGGTAGATCGAAACACTGAAGTGTTTGAATGGATTTTGAATTGAGTAGTTGAGAGGGGAGTGGACGACATGGAGGGATTTTAGGAGAAAATCATGGGGAGTTAAGGTGAGAGGAGGTGGTGTACTGAATTTGAACTTTAGGTACTAAAAGAAATTAATTTTGGGAAAGAATTCGGCTTTGGGTGAGTTTTAGTTTCGATGGCTGTGCACTTTTTTGGTTGCTTTCTCTCCTCACTTTTGATTTTTGACAATTACTTTCGGGTTCTTTTTTGAAATTTTTGGATAGCCAAATTCTGCTAGGGATCATTCAGGTACTTTTCATTTTGTCTATTTTAGTTTTTTCTATTCTCCCTCTACTACTTTAGCAATCATTTTTTCCCTTGTTACCTTTTGTTTGGCTAATTACTTTCTCTCTATCAAATCCTTTTAGCTTTTGTTGGCCGATTTTGTTCTTCTTCTACCCTCTTCCAATCGGTTTCTTATTCACCATTTGCTTCTCTTTTTCTAGCTTTCTCAATCGATTATGCTTGGCCGAATACCACTCTTTCTTTTACCCTCTCTATGCTGACTCTTCTCTCTTCTTCTCTGTTGATCTTGGTAGCAATTGCCGCTATTCAGTTTTTCTCACTCTTTTTCCCTTTCTTTCATATGAATAGTTTTCATCTAACACCTTCTTTTGCTATAGACAATTGCTAGGGTTGTGGTTGTGCTAGCTCTGTCTCTGTCGTAGTGGGTGATCATTCTGGGGATAGTAGGCCAATTGTTTCCCTTCCCTAATCTCAGTTTTACACCTTCAGTAAATGGTTGTGCGCTTGGTTCAAGCTATGTGCGTGTACTATGTTAGTTAATAAGTTCATTTGGAATGTAGGTAATCTCCAAAGGAGTTCGTAATCGATCTCATGTATCGGATTAAGTGTGTGATCTTCATTCGTTCAATCAAGGCAAGTATTAGTGAATATTTTGGGAAAGTATTAAGAGGAGATGTTAACCCTATTGTCAAATGATTAATGGACTATCTTGATTGAATGTAGGTTTTGGTGCTCATGCGCTTTTCATGCATTTTCGTAACAAGGTGTGTAAAAACACTGCCCTTAATTGTAGATCCATCAAAGCTGAAACAAGTGATCGTTGACACTACACGAGCGTACACTCACTCGTGTGGTAGTTCGAATGCCTAAACATGGGCGTATAATCGTTGAGACCGGCCATGAGTAATTTTATGGGCCGAGGTCATTTTTGGGCCATTTTGGGCCCAACTAGGCCTGTGGGCACCATGGACACGTGGGCCCCATACGGGTAAACCATACAAATATGTGGAGAATATTGGGCCAGGATGTGTAATCTACATGGCCAAGGCCATTTCTAGCTTATGTGGGCCACAGGGACATGTGGGCCCACATGGGTCGCAATATAGGTCGTAGGTCCATTTTTATCATTTGACTTTTAAGGATGCACAGGTCGGCCGAGACGACTGTGGACCTACTACTGGGTCGGTAAGTGTACCTAGACCTCTTAATTGACAAAATGACTGAAATGCCCCTACATGGTAAAATGACTGATATGCCCCTACGAGATGTATGATTATGTTTGAACATGCCATTTTATATATATTGATCACATGTATGATATTATGACATGATGCATGATACGTTGCATGGGGATGTTATTCATTGTGATTGGAGGAAGTGTATTGTACTGGCAGCTTTGCTGCAAATACTGATTAGTGCCGCAACTGGTACTACTTGGATTGTAGGGATGGGTGGGTTGATTTTATCCCCTCTTGGAGTGTAGGGTTGGATATAGATGGAGTGTAGAGGCTCGTGGGGTAGGATTTATTGATTGCATATATGTCTTGTCTTCATTCTTGAGATGGTTCAGCCCACACCGACATCGATCTTGTAATGGGCTAAGGCCCTAACTGAAACTGAACTATGACTGAATTGGGCTTTAGGCCCAAACAATATATGCTCTCTGATTGATTATCTGATATGGAATTAGACACTAAGTTTTCAAAACTCACCCATCTGTTTATCTGTATAGGTAATCCCCAGGCTTAGATGGGTCAGTGTTGCGAGGGCTCGAAGGTGGCCACACACACGAACTTTCTTTTTGGGTTTTAAATTACAAATAGTTTTATTTTGGGTGTTTTAAATGTAATAAGGCCTCTATAATTTCTAATCTTTAAGTTTGGTTTTTTTTTATTTTGATTTATATCTACTAGTAGTAGGATGCAGGTTTTCAGAATGATAAATGTTTTTTTCAAATCACCATGTTTACGCAACATGTTTTTAGAAGCTTCCGCAACAAATAATGTTTTAAAATTAATAACAAATGTAACATGGTTAACTTTTTGTCAAATGACTTGAGCTTTGAAAATAAACGGGTTATCCTTAAATCTTTGCTAAAGATCATAAAGAGGTTAAATATAGAACGGTTTTTTCAATGATATTATACTTTGCGAAAAACACTTCATTGTGACATTGCCAGATCCGGCCGTAACGTCTAGGCTGGGTTTGAGGTGTTACAAAACTAATATTTTGGCTACTATGCCAAACCAATCAGCAAGCTAATTATCAAATATAACCTAACATTTATCATTATCAAACAAATTTTACAAGTTTAGGACCCACACCTTATTTTTCTGCTTTCTCGCAGCATCCTAGTGAATCTTCCAATTTTCCTTAATAACCCTTTATACGATCCTAAACCAAAATTCGGTATAAACTAAATCAATTTACCACTTAATCAACTCCCAATTACCCACTTATGGGTTCAAACCAATTTTCTGGTTAATAACTATTTTATGAACTCAACTAGTTCGATTCTTTACCTTGTATCGATGCGAATCGTACGTACGATCATTCTTCAGCTTTACAGTTGGCTCGAGGCGTTTGGATTAGCACCTAATTCCATAATATACTGGAAAATCAGTAGCTAATAATTATTCAATTCTTTTATTTAATCAATCCATAACATTTACCCTACAACTGTAATACCCCTAACCTGTATCTGTCACCGGACTAGGGTTAAAGGCGATACAGGACAAATTAGAACATTTAACATTCATTTTACAATCATTATAGCATCATAGTCATACATCAATACAGAGTCACTTTATATGTCATTGAGACCTTAAGCATACATTAGAAAGAGGTCGGGACTAAACCAAGCATATACAAAATTTTTCAAAACTTAGACATTTTTCAAAATTGTATAGGTCACACACTCGTGTGAACAGGTCGTGTGCCTCACACGGCTTTGGACACGCCCGTATATCTAGGCTATAACAACCTGATTTAGACCCTATTTGGAACAGTGGTTTCGGGACCAAGAATCCGAGTCAAAATATTTTAAAAAAAATTATTTTCTATGTTTATTATGTGTGAATTTATATCTGTGAAATTTTCGTATTTTAATTTTGTCATTTGAGTGTCCGATTTAATAAAAAAGGCTTAATCACGTAAAATGGAAAATTTATGGTTTAATTTGTAAGGGCTAAATTGTTGTTGTCTTTTTAAATTGAGGTATTTATAATGCAATATTACCATGATAGCATAAGATGGACGGTTATAACCATGAATTATAATTGTTTAAAATTTTAATATAAAGGTTATATATGTAAAATGTTTATTAAGTTATAATAATATAAAACATAAAATCAAAACCCATGTGTTCAACTTTTTGGTTTGACCAAATAATAAAAAGAGAGAAAGAAAAATCAAGCTTTAAGGTTCGGCCATTATTGAAGCTTGATTAAGGTTGCAACTAGCTCCATTTTTTTATAATTTTTATGCTTTTTGAGATCGTTGCAGTGTAATATACAAAGCCCATGCTTGAATTTCTGACTTTGATGAATATTTTGAGTTATTCCATTGATGAATAATTGAGCTTTGTGATGTTAGATGATGAATTATGAAAGATATGTTTTGGATTAATATATTTTGTATTGGAATTTTTGATGAATTTGAGTAATTAGGGCTAAATTGCAAAAATGATAAATTGAGGGACTAAAATGTGAAATAAATGAAATGTATGGACTTGTATGAGCATGGGTAACATTTGGCCTAAGCATGGTGTGTGCAAATTTTGCATGTTTTGTGTTTTGTGCAATTTGGACTAAATTGTAAAAAGTGTAAAATGTAAGGGGCAAAATGGTAAATTTCCCATTTATGTGTTTTTGGACTAAATTGAATGGAATTATATTTGAATGAGTTTAATTTTAATATGTTTAGATCAAGAACTAAAGAAATCGAATTTGGATCGGGGAAAAACCAAAGTTGTCAAATAATCATCCCGTTCCGATTATCATTCTCCGAGGTAAGTTTATAAGCAAATAGGTGTCGTTAAATTTCAATATATGTGATCTAATTGTAATGATTATTAGTAAGTTATGAATCGGCATTGAGTAATGAAAAATGTGATTGTGGTATGATTTGTGAGTTATATGGTCTTATAATTCGGTTTTATAATGGTCCATCTTTTAGTGGCATCAATATGTGTTCTCATGTAAGACCACGTCAAGGACGTTGGCATCGATATGTGATTACATGTAAGACCATGTCTGCGACGTCGGCTTCGATATGTGATTACGTGTAAGACCACGTCTGAGACGTTGGCATCGATAAGTGATTACGTATAAGACCCTGTCTTGGACAGTGGCATCGATATGTGATTACGTGTAAGACCCTATCTGGAACAATGGCATCGATATGTGATTATGTGTAACACCACGTTTGGGACGTTTGCATCATTATGTGATTACGTGTAAGACGACGTCTGGGACATTGGCATCGATATGTGATTACGTATAAGACCTTGTCTGGGACAGTGGCATCGATATGTGATTACGTGTAATACCACGTTTGGGACGTTGGCATCGATATGTGATTACGTGTAAGACCCAATCTAGGACAGTGGCATCGATATGTGTTCTCGTGTAAGACCACGTCTGGGATGTTGGCATCGATATGTGATTACGTGTAAGACCACGTTTAATACGTTGGCATTGATATGTTATTCCGATATATGTTTACGAGTGACCCTACCTGGGATAGTGGCACCGATATGTAATTACATGTAAGACCACATCTGGGACATTGGCATTGTACGATATGTGCAACTATCCAAGTATCCTATTTAATTTCGAATGAATCAATGAGCAATGTTAAGTAAAGACCGAATGGGAAATTGAATTAAAAGGTTCAGGTATGTGTTAGCTAATGTATTGAAATTAAGGTAATTTTCGGTATTTGAAGTGATGATATAAATCATGTTATAAAGTTGGTTATATGTATATTGAATGCAAATCTATATTCGGCAAAATGATATAAGTATGTGATATTAAAGTGTGAAGCATGTGTATACATATATGAATGCGTATAGATATTCGTCTTTATGATGATATTATGACCTTGGAAGTAAATAATAACTTTGATAATGGATATATATATGTATTTCAACCAAGTTAAAGTTGATACATGAATGTATATATTGTATATGAATTTGCAAGTTTGAGATTAAATGTGATTATGGTAGCATGAATTGGTTTAGTCTAGTTGAGCTATTGATGTTAATGAATGTTTTATTTGCTTATTACTTGCTAACCTGTGAAAGCTTACTCTGTGTATGTTTACTCTCTGTTTTATAGATTTTTGAAGCTAGTTACAGGCTCGGGGATCGTCAGAGAAGTCCATACACTATCAACTATTTCGGTATTTTTTTATACAGTTGAACTTCAATCTATGGCATGTATAGGCTAGCTTATGTTTATGTTTGTTTTGGGAAATGGAAATATGAGTCATGCAAAAATGGCTTTATTATTTTGTTGTGTTGGATTTTATGTCTTGATCAAATTATGAATATGTTTGGTTTCGATGTTTAGGTTATGCTTCGTTATTTGATTTAGTATCAAGGTAAATTCGGTTATGATATATAGATTAAGTCAAGTTGCTAATAATATATATATGTGATTGATCAATAAATTCAGCTATGATATTAAATATAGGTAAAGATGTAAGTTAATTGAAATTTGGCATTTGAGTTTGAATCCAATGGTGGTTATGTTTGGTTTTGGTTTTGGGTGATTTGGCTGTGACTTGTATATAAGTGAATATAGGTGAAATTGGTTTGATAAGCTTGTTAAAGCGTGGATCTATGATTTGGTACTTTAGTGAATTCTGTATTGGTATATAGAAGAAATTGATATGAATCATATTAGTAATTCAAACATGATTCGACACTTATATATATATAGCTATATGATGTATTGGTTTAATAATTATACATTAGTTGAGATATATTTGTAATATGTTTGACATGACATAAATTTTGGTTATATGTATATTTATGTACTTAGCCAAATATGTGATCATTGAATTATTTGTAACACCCCTTACCCGTGTTCTAAGCCGGAACAGGGTACGAGATATTACCGGAACATAATACATGCAAACGTACGAAATCATGACATAGAATTTTTTTTTTAAAAAAAAACATACATTTTCATGTCCTATAACCTGAACAATATTAGTTAACATCAACGGGCATATACAAAATGAACTATTAAATTTTGAAGACCAACATTTTAGGCCAATTTAATTATGACATATGACAAAAATAACCAAGTCATCTATACATGCCATAACTCCAAAATAATGTTTACAAAATACCAAAAAATATTGATAGTGCGGATTGATCTCCGACGATCTCCAAATCCTGAGCTGGCCTAGTGACACTATAAGACAAGAGAAAAAAAAGAGAGTAAGCGTAAAGCTTAGTAAGTAAGTACGTAAGTGATATACAATTTATCAACATATTTCTCAAAATAAAACAATCATAATAGTACATAATCTCATGTTCAGGTCAAACTATTTTCTTGAGTTACTATCACTAAATCATTTATATCTGGAGTTACAGAACTTTGAATTTAAATCCGCTAATTTTCCCAAACACTAAACTCATATAATTTCTTACCATAAAAATTTTAGAATTTTTGGTTTAGACAATTAGTACAGTTTATTCATTAAAGTTTCCCCTATTTCATTGTCTGACAGTTCTGACCTCTTCTTACTAAAAACTAAATATCTCATAGTAAAAAACTCAGATAATGTTCCCATTTATTTTTATTAAAAGTAGACTCATCAATGATTATAGGCATATGAATTATAACCTATAATTAGTTTTCTAAAATTTTTAAATATTTTTCCAAGTAAGAACAGGGGATCTCAAATTCATTCTAACACTATCCCACAAAAATTAGAATATCACATAATATAGAACTTTTTGGATCCTCATGTTTCTTTTATATGAAAATAGACTCATTTAGCTTAAATTCCATAATTTAATTAAAATTTAATTCAACTTACAAAATTTTTTGTGAATTTTCAAAGTCACACAAATCCTGCTATCCAACACTATTTTACTACTAAAATTCACTCTTACATAATTTCACTTAATCCATTTTGTCTTATCGAAGTTCACTCAAATATCGAGCATATTGCTCAAAATTTTCTTAAACATATACCTGCACTTATTCATCATATAATCATGTTCACATGTATTTTTACATAATCGATTTTCCCATTGAACTCTTCGGAATAATAACTAATACTCAGTTGCCTGCACATATTTTCACACTTGTAGCCAAAGCTATTTGGTACGCATAGTAGCCTGCACTTAGTACTACACATGCGACCAATTATCCGATACACGTAGTAGCCTGCACTTAGAACTGTACATGTGACCTAACCTGTAACGCCTCCGTACCCGAGACCATCGTTGGAGTCAAGCACAATGTAACACCCCGAATTTGGGCCTAAAAGTATTGGGCCTTGAGTGGGGGTCCGTAAGGAGGTTGTATATAGGTATTTAATTGTGCAATGAAATGAAAGAATTAAATGTTTGCTTTAGTGGTTAATGGCTTTGAGAAGTGTTGGAGAAATCTTGGGTTCAAACTTGGGCTTTAGCAAAAATTTTGGTATTAAGTGAAAAAAAAAACTTGGATGCTTGGATGAGGGCCTTTTAAATTATTGTGTTAAATAAATGACACAAGGAAGCTTGTAGTCTAGTGGTTGTGGCGTCGTTAAGGTTGTATGGGATCCTGGGTTCAAGCCTTGGCTCTTGCAATTTATTTTGGGTTTTTTAAGGGAACCTGGACTTTGGCCTTTAGACTTTATAATTAATTGGGGATAAAATATGACACAAAAAGCCTTGTGGCTTAATGGCAAGTAGTGTGTGGAGCATCTGAGGGGAGGCATGGGTTCAAATCCCATGGCAAGTAAGGAGCATTTATTTTGCTATCAGGGGGCAACAAGAGTTGGTGTTGAATTTAAACTCTGATGTTGGAGGGATCCCACATCGGGAAGCTAACATAAGAGTGGTTGCAAGTCGGCTTTAAATAGAGGAACCATGAGGAGAGTAAAGGTACCTTTCTTGGTGATCCCTTTCATTGTATGGCGTGCTCGTTTGGGTTGGGCGTCGGCTAAGAGTGCTCGAGCATGGATTAACTCCAATCTCCTATCGGTGTGTATTTCTCACTACTCTAGTGTGGGATGGCTACTTGAAATGCGATGGGCGAAAGGGGCTATGTGGGCCCAATGGGCCTCTTGCCCAATTGGATAAGTTGTTTGATTGTGTAGTAAATATTGGACTAGGCTAGGTGAATCTCATATTCGTGGCTAGATTTGGGCTAAAAGGGCCACACGAGCGTGTGGGCCCATTTAATAGAGAATGGGCTTTAGGGCCATTTGTATTGTTATCCTGTTTAGAATACTTTAGTTTACCAATTATTGAAATGCCCTCGACTTGTAAAATTACTAAAGTACCCTCGATTTATAGAATTATCATTTTACCCTCGATTTATAGAATTACCATTTTACCCTCGATTTACAAAATTACCGTTTTACCCTCGATTGTGAAATTACTGAAATACCCCCTGTAGGATAGAATTACCAAAATACCTCTAGTTTGTAAAATTACCAAAATACCACTGGTTTGTGAAATTACAGAAATACCCTTGACTTTCTAAAAATTATAGAAATACCTTTGGTTTACAAAATTAATGAAATACCCTTGGTTTGTAGATTTACCAAAACACCTTTGTAGGTTGAAATGACTAAAATACCCCTAATAGGTAAACAGACCGTAAAGCCCCTGTATGGTAAAATGACAAATATGCCCTTATGTTCCGTATGACTGATGTGCTTAGGTTTTACATATATTGATATTGGATTAGTTAAGTTTGAGTGATAGGTGGTGGTTATCGTAGGTGATTGATTTTGGAAACGTTTCAACCTCAACCCATAACAGGTGTGTAATAACCCTCGCAGTAGCTTAGATTAATATTCGCCGAAAAGTCGAAATGCTAAAATTTCGGCATTTCGGGAACTTGTGATTTTGCCTTTGCTTAAAGATGCGATAGATGCGATATGATCGGTGTTTGGATCGATGGAGTAGGTAAGAGCGCAATTTTGTGCACGATGGTAAGTTGGGCCTTAATTGGCTAGAATCGGGCCCAATGGGCTTTCGGGCCCATTTGGGTAAAACTGATAGAAAATGGAATCTGGAAAATTTGCATGTTAACACGGTTAGTACTGTTGTAAAATTTGGATTAAGCAGGCTTAGTGGGCTAAATCAGCATTCGTAGGGCCCATCAGGGGTTTTGGGCCCAAAAGCCCGAATTTGATAAAGTCGGTCAAAGATCGTTGTTTAAACACTCAGAAATATTGATAATTGTTAATGAATATGGAAAACATGATATTTGGTAAAATTACAAAATTACCCTTATAATATGAAAAATGACTGTTTTGCCCTTGTGGACAAGTGACTGACTTGGACTGTGTGGTTGATGGATTTGATTGTGAATATATATGTTGGTGATATGAATGACTTGACTGTGATTGTTTGATTCAAATATGGGCATGACATTCTGCATACATGACATGTTGCATGGGTTGGGTTTTATAAATGGAGGAAGTGCTAAAAGGGCTATGCCCCAGTTTACCGAAAAGGGCTTTGCCCCAGTTTATCAAAAAGGGCTTTACCCTAGTTATTAAAAGAGGCTAGGCCTCCAATTATATGATAAAATAGTATGCTGCCAGTGGAGAGTTTGGTTGGCTGGGTTGGGTTATTCCCCACATGGTGTGTTGGTTGGTACGAGTGGAGAGTAGTGGATGGTGGGTTGAGTAGTCTCCCCAAATGGGATTGCATACATTCATTGATATTACATGTGATATTGAAATGGGCCTATGGGCCATACCGCTTACAGTAAAGGCTTCAGCCCAGTGATATGATTTATGAAAAGGCTTCGGCCCAGTACATGTCGAGACTGAATTAGGGCTTAGGCCCATATTGCTACTGTTTAAGGGCTAAGGCCTGACTTTCTTATTCTTGAATAGGGCCTTAGCCTGCATTGTCTTGACAACGTGTTATTCACTGCTTGTTTGTTGTTGGGGATTACACACTGAGTTTTCGTAAACTCACCTGTTTCTAACTGCAGTAATCCCTAAGCTTAGATGGTTTGGAGCAATGAGGACTCGAGATGGCCACACTCATTTTCTTTCTTTTAATTGCAATAAGTAGCCGATTTTTTCTTTATAAGTTTTATCTTATTAATATTATTATTTGGTTTTGGGTTGTAATAAGGCCATTTTAATTATTTTTCGGGATTATTTTATCTTATACCCTATATTTTTCTGATAACAATATGAGTTAGACCTAGGGCGCGTTTCCAAAATGATAATTGTTTTCAAAATAACGCAACGATACAATTAATCAGTTTATCAAAAATATCTACTTAAGTGAATTCCAACTCGTTTTTCTCAAAACCTAACCTAGCACCAAAGTGTGGTAATGCTTGTGGGCATGTCAAGGATTGGATCCAATCAAGAGCTTGGTACTTAAGTAGCCTTCATGGCTCACCTCCTCTGTTTCGGATACCTATCTGGTGCACAGCATCCATTCACTTTATTAACATAGCAAAGACTATCTTTTAAAACACTAAGAAGCACGTTGAAAGAGGCATGGGTTTTCTTAAAAACTTCAATGTCACACGTTGGATCCGGCCATAACGTCTGGGCTGGGTTTGGGGTGTTACACACGAAGTGTTACTAAACTTAATTCATCAATTAAACAACTTAAACAACTTATTACCAACCATGCATGACAACCAAGCATATGCACATCACCAATATCAAACATAACATAAATAGCTAGATTTATAAGTTAGAATCATTAGCTCACTAAAGACCAATATATTTGGCCAAATAATAATAACACATGTTATAAAATTAGGTCCCTATACATGCCACTCATTTGATAAATCTAGCATATGTGTTTATACTGTCAAGGTGTTGGCTTGATAGTGTGATGCTACCTCCGACGGTCTCCAACCCTGAGCTAACCTGACAACACTAAAAGAAATGGAAGGGAGGGGGGTAAGCTTTATGCTTAGTAAGCTCACATGAAATAATAATAAGAAATTTACTAACATGCTTCCCACAATAAAACTAACTCATTTGTACATTTACACATGTTCTGGTTAAGCTGTTTTCTTGAGTAATAGTCACTAAATCATTTATATATAGAGTTACGGAACTCCAAATTAAGATCCGTAAATTTTCCCAAAAACTAGACTCATATATCTTTCCACCATAAAATTTTCAGAATTTTTAGTCCAGCCAATAAGTACAATTTATTATTCAAAATCTCCCCTGTTTTGCTGTTTAACAGCTTCGACCTTTCTTCACTAAAATTTATTAATCTCATAGTACAAAACTTGCATGATGTTCTAGTTTGTTTTTATTAAAAGTAGACTCATCCAATATTCTAGGCATATAAATTATACCGAAAAATTATTTTTATATAATTTTTAAAAGTTTTTCTAAGTCAGAACAAGGGATCTCCAATTTACTCAGACACTGTCTCACAAGAATTCAAATATCACATAATATGGAATTCTTTTGCTTCCCCTGTTTCTTTTATGTGAAAATAGACTCAATAAAATTTAATTACATATTTTATTTGAAATTTAATTCAACTTACACACTTTTTGGTAAATTTTCAAATTCATGCACTGTTGCTATCCAACACTGTTTTACTACTAAAGTATACTTTTGCACAATTTCACTTAATCCCTTCCATTTTATCGAGGTTCGCTCAAATATCGAGCATATTGCTCATAAATTCAAATAAACATATACTTGCACTTGTTCATCACATAATCACTTTCGCATTTATTTTCACTTAGTCGATTTCCCGTTGAACTCATCGGAATAATAACAAATACACAATTGCCTGCACATTTTCTCATTTCCACACTTGTAGCCGAAGCTATCTGGTACGCATAGTAGCCTGCACTTAGTACTACACATGCGACCAATTATCCGGTACACATAGTAGCCTGCACTTAGTACTACACACGTGACCTAACCATCTGATACATGTAGTAGCCTGCACTTAGTACTACACACGTGATCGAAGTTATCAGTGCACGCATAGTAGCTTTGCACTTAGTACTACACATGCGACCAATTATCTGGTACACGTAGTAGCCTGCACTTAGTACTACACACGTGACCTCACAATAGCACATTGGTATTGTTTCTATTCCGAAGGTTCAACTGGGAAATTCCTCACTTTTCAACATTTTACTAAATTGTCCGTAATAAATTTAAATTCATAATTTATATCAAATAACCATTCGATAGGTAGCCACGTTTCATATGATATCAAAATATAATAACATAAAAAGAATCGATAGATTATTTATATATGAACTTACTCGAAGTGTCGATCTCACTATCCATAGTTCCAATTGTCCATTCATGGTATAATAAGACACAACTCAAATAGAAAATCAGCTTTTAAGAATTTACATAACATAAATCACATATTTCATATATCACTTGTCATGTATCATCATTTTCTTGCACTTTATGTAACATTCTTTCATCTCATATTTCCACATCATAAACACCATTCCATCAACTTTTCCAATATATTAAATCATACAATATATGCAATAATAGTAAGAAATATAATTCAAACATAACATTGCATTATTATTATCATATGAACTTACCTCGATACAAAATATTAGCAATCGGGCCTATTCCTTGTAAACTTTGTTTTTCCCTCGATCACGACTTGAATCTCGTTTGTCTTGATCTATAATACCAAATTAATTTATTTAATACATACATTCATCAAAACAGCCTTTAATACAAACTTTGACAAAATTACCATTTTGCCCCTAAAATTACCATTCATCAAAACTGCTCGGGAATTAAACTTCATCCCTTATTCTTATGTTTTACGACACGCTGATCATTTTTCTTTTCTATGACAACATCAAATTCTCACTCTAACATGCACTTATGACTATTAGGTATTTTTTTCCGATTAAGCCCTTTTACTCGTTTTCACTTAAAACCGAGTAGCACAGGTTGTCTAACATAATTTAAAACCTCATATTCTATCATAAAACACCAAAATACACAAATTTCACCTATGGGTATTTTTCCAAATACGAACCCTAGGTTGAATTATTGCTACCATAAGCTTAATCAAGTTACCGGGATTCCAAAAAACGTAAAGAACTTGAAAAATGGGGCTAGAACGGACTTACTATTGAGCTTGGAAAGCTTGAAAACCCTAGCCATGGCTTCCTCCATGCTAATTTCGACCTCCATATGGAGAAGATGACCATTTTGTGTTATTTTTCCCATTTTATTTCATTTAATATACAAATGACCAAAATGCCCTTACTACTAAACTTTCAAAAAAATTCCATCCATGTCCAATTTTTGTCCACAAACTTCAAAATGGTCTAATTAACATCTAAGGACCTTTGATTTAAAAACTCATAACAATTAAACACTTCTAACATGTAAAACCCAACTTTTACACTTTTTACAATTTAGTCCTTTTAACCAAATTGAGTGCCCAAATGTCGAAATTTTTGAACGAAATTTTCGCGAAATCATTCCGTGAAATTGTAGACCTTAAAAATATAATAAAAATAAAATTTTCCTCGTCGAATTTGTGGTCCTGAAACCACTGTTCCGACTAAGCCCAAAATCAGGATGTTACATTTCTCCCCCCTTTAGGGATTTTCGTCCCCGAAAATCTTACCAAAAAAGTTGGTTTTGGTTTTTCAATTGGATTCCTCAATCCTATAATCGATGTTAAAGAACTTTCACTCAAGCTAAACTTTTACTACCTCTCTCTTTAAATTTTACAAACAAAAGTCGTAAGTGGTATTCACTTTACAATACTTTTTCTGAAACTTAATATCTACTAAAAAGCTTATGGACTCAAAAGTCCGATCCATACCATTATGTTACATATACATTCGCACCAGAATCTTTTCGGATTCAAATAGCAAAACTAGTCAATTCATCTCGGCCTCATATTCTTTATAATTTCACACACCAATTTTTGTCAATTCAACCTCGATTACTTTTTATTTCAAGCCTCTTTTGGCTTTCCAAAGAAATCATGATATGAAACCCGGATCTCAATCTGATTAGTGGAGATTAAAATTCCATGATATCTAACATTCATAAAGACATGAAATCCTATAAATCTAGTGAGTAGATATTTGGGTATACCAGCATAATTTGCATATCTCATAACGTTTAACAAAACTACATACTACTTTCCTCTTTCAAGGACAGGAACGACTCAGACAAGAAAATCCATATTAACCTTTTCTATTTCCATTCTAATTCCCAGACGGCAAAAATAATTCTGATAATTCTTGCTATACATCTTTAAACTTTCAACATTTCAAGAATTTGTACTCAAAGATAAACAATGATCATTTCTGTGACAGCCCAAAATTGACCCTAGTCGGAATGTGGTTTCGGGACCACAAAACCGAGGCATAAAAATAATTTAAAATTTATTTGGATGCCTATAATATGTGTATGCTCATGTATGACATTTTTTGATGATTGATTTAGTGTTATAAAGGTGAATTTCACTAGAAAGGACTTAGTAGTGAACTTTGAAAGTACGATAGGGAAATGTGTGATGACTAATTAAAGCATGCATGCAAAACAATGGACTTGCATGTCAAATTCCCCTTTTTATAGGTGGTGGCGGCCATGACCAAGAAATATGGGCTAAACATGTCATGAAACATGTTTTGTTGGGCATTAGGGAGAAATAATAAACAAATAAGCATGGGTAAGAAAAGAATGAAAAAAATGTGTGTGTGTGTGGTATCTCCCCATTGCCGTGAGTTGTAAAGGAAGAAAGAAAAAATTTGTTCATCCTTTCTTTGAGCCAAAACTAAGGGGAAGAAGAGATTTTGCTTCATTTTATTTGTTTAGAAGAGATCTAGAAGGAGATTTGGCTAAACTTGCACCAAGATTAAGGTATGTATGAGGTTGTGTCATGAGATTCATGCATGTTTTAGTTGCCAACTTGATGTTCATGTTAGCCATGGTTCAAATCCTTGTTATGCCATGGAAGTGGTATTTGGTCAAAGTTGATATTGTGATAAAGCCATTGCATGCTAAGTGTGAAGCTTGATGATGATGCATGCAATGATGGATTGTCTACTCTTGAAATTTCTTTGTAGCCACCTTGAGTAAGACTTTGAGTTTTCTTTTTGTTTAACCATGATTGAAGTTGAAAGGGCATGATTGTGATGTATTCGCCATGATGCATTCATGAGCATGGTTCATGCTTCTTGCATGTTAGTTAAAATTTGTGTTTTGGATGGCTATGGACACCTTGAAATTGACCATGCACATATATGTATATATATGTTTGCACATGATGTTTTGGTTATGAAGTAAGTGATGAATATGTTTGTTTAAAGAAGAAAATGTTGAAGAATGTTTGTGAAATTGCAAGTACATTCGCCTAGAATACCCATGATGTGGAAATCTTGGAATTTATTGTTGATTTGGTGCAAGTATGACTAAGTATAATCGGCCATATGAGTGCTTGATGATGTATTATAAGTATGGAGCCACAATATGTAAAGCATTAACTAGTAAAATGCATGCTGTTTTTGTGTGGTGTTAAGTGTATAATTGGCCTCAAATTGGACATGTATGTTCGGCCTTAAGTAGCCGATTGATGGCCTTAGCTTTTCCTTGATGCTTGAATGGATTGTATTGAATTGCTTGATGTAGTATAAAATGTGCATGACCATTGTGTACTCAAGCTAAAGGGTGGCCATATGACCATTTAAACTCCTTGTCATATTCGGCCATAAGCTAGCATAATGAGGTATTAATAAATTAAATTTGTTTGAATTAGCTCAAGAGCTTAGAGGGCCACAATTGGACAAGGGGAAGGAAAAAGTGATCGAATAGCCGTAAAAGCCGTTCGACAACATCCGAGGTAAGTCCTCAAGAAGTGACCCTACTTGAATTATGTGAAATGAGATATGGATGTGTATTGATTATTGATTTATGTGTGTATGAGTATTTGAATGATACCCGCTAAGTCCCGGCGATTATGCTAGTGATTATATTTGTGTTTGAGCCTTAGTAACGAAAATGAAATATGAATGTCTAATGATTATTGATGTATGTGTGCATGAGCAATTGAATGATATCCGGGCTAAGTCCCGAAGACGTTATTGCTGGAAATTATATCCGGGTTAAGACCCGAAGGCAATTGTGCTAGCGGCTACATCCGGGCTAAGACCCGAAGGCATTCGTGCACGTGGTTATATCCGGTTGTATTCCGAAGAAGCTTGGGCTGGAGGTGAGTGTTGGTTGCTGTAATGAATTCAATTGGTACGCTCGAAAAGCCCAAAGAATAAGGTATGTTTATACGTGCATTGGAAAGTCGACATGTTTGAGCAACATTCGCTCGATCGACTAACGAATTTCAGCTATTGAATTGGTTGATACCTTGTGAAAGTATATAATGATGAAGTGTGAAGTAAGAATGATTATGTGAATGTGTATTAATGAAATGATGCATTAGGCCATGTGAATGTATTGCTTTAATTAAAGCTGATTTTATTCCTTGAGACTTACTAAGCATAAAAATGCTTACCCGTTGCTTTGGCTCTCTGTTTTATAGATTGTGCTTGATAGCAATCAGGATTCGGGATCATTAAAGTCAAGTCATCCACACTATCAAAGCCTCCATTTTGGTATAAATTTTGGTTGAACTTTGAAATGGCATGTATAGGACTACCCTTGCTGGTTTAAATATGTTGTGATGTATATGTGTTCGGCCATGCGAAAATGGCTCGTAAAAGTGAAGTACGAACTTAGACTATTTGCGGTTTGTATATATATATATATATATGGTGTCATGATGTGATTATGGATTGGAAATGGGAATGTTGGTCACATGATCAGCCATTGGTATGGTTAAAATGATCATATGTGAACCTATGTATGGCAAGACTAGTTGGTTCATGGAGACTACAAACTAGGTAAGACCTACCTTAAAACAGATGCTGCCAGCTGCAGTGACGTGAATGTGAAAAATCACCAAAATTTGTAGGAATGGTATTAAATAGTGAATGAGCTATGTGAATGAACCTTGATGAGTCTATTTTCATATGGAAGAAACGAAACGGTCATAGGAGTTACTTGTTAAGAGATATTAAAGCTATTGTGAGACAGGGCCAGAACAGTTTCTGGGTCCCCTGTCGCAACTTTAAAAATTTACTATAAATTATCCAGAAAGAATTAGGAGTCGTGCCTTATATGTACAGATTCCATATTGAGTCTAGTTTCATTAGAAATAAATGGAACCAGTATTAAAGCAATGTACAGAGAGATATTCAAGTTGTAACGTGCGAAGGTCAGAGCAGTCGATCCCTGTAACATGGGTGACTTTAACTAATAAACTGTACCAATTGGCCCGACCAAAAATTCTAGAAATAAGTCCATGGATGGATATATGAGTCTAAATTCAGGGAAAATTTACGAAACCAGTTTCCGAGTTTTGAAACTCGAGATATGATTTTTAAGGCGACGGTGACGCAGTTTTCCAGCCTGACTGGAAATGTCAAATTGGTGGGCAAAATATGTGGACTTGGCTTGTTAACCCCTCGTGTCCGACACCGGTGATGGTCTCGGGTTCGGGGTGTTATAATTTTATTGGTATCAGAGCCACAGTTTAGTCGATTCTAGGACTACCGTGATGTGTTTGGGGTCTAGCTATACATGCCATTAAATGATGAATCGATAGTGTGGTGATTTCTGACAATTTGACTTTGTGATTGTTTATAGTAATGGATCCTGATCCCAACCGAGCGATAGCTGATGATGTGGAGAGTGTGGCGCCTGCTCCCGCGCAAGGGACAGCGTCGGCGGACTCTCAACCTATGGCCAGCAATCCGAATGATGAGGCTAAGCAAGCCTTTTATAGTGTGATGAATGAATGGTTTAACCAATACATTCGAACTAACACTACTGTTCCACAACCTCCATTCCCGACAAATGCAACCCCAAGACCTACAATACCTCCGAGAATCGACCAAATAAGGTCAAGTAAGCCCCGATCGATAGGATTCAAAACATGGGGCCACTGAATTTAAAGCTATGGATGATGATGATGCCGAGCGAGCTGAATTTTCGTTGGACAACACTATCCGGGTGCTCGATGAGCTATCTTGTACAGCCGATGAGTGCTTAAAGTGTACCATCTCCTTGCTACGTGAGTCCGCCTACTATTGGTGGAGTACTCTGACTTCTGTGGTGCCTAGAGAGCAAGTGACTTGGGAATTCTTTCAAACCGAGTTCCGAAAAAAGTATATCAGTTAGAGATTCATCGACCAAAAGCGAAGGAATTTCTTGATCTTAAGCAAGGTTCTATGTCGCCATCGACTACGAACGAAAATTTGTGAGGCTTAGCCGATGCGCGAGAATGCATTTCGTCCGAAGCTATTATGTAAACGCTTCGAGGATGGGCTGAATGATGATATAAGGATGTTCGTTGGCATTCTCGAGATACGAGAGTTCGTAGTACTTGTTGAGCGAGCTTGTAAAGTCAAGAGCTTAGAAAGGAGAAACAAGAAGTGATGTGGGAACTGGAGAATTCCGAAAGAGGTCCTCGGGAAAGTCTTTTCAACAAGCATCGAAGAGATTTCGAAATGATGTGAGCCGGTCTAGAGGCGCTACGGGCTTTTCTAGACGAGGACGCGATCGACCCCCTGTGACCACACGAGTCACTTCGATCGCCAGTGGTGGAAATGATCGCCGAGAGAGGCCGGAGTGTCTGCATTGTGGCAAATGGCATTCGGGGAGCTGTTGGTTCCGTGATCGCTCCTGCTATAAGTGCGGATCGGCCGACCACTTTATGAAGGATTGCCCGAGGATGCTTGAACAAAATGTAAGTCAAAGTGGAAACACAGGTGCTACCATCGCCGAGGTAGGCCACCTAGAAATGTGGGCAATGTTAGTGGCGGTCGAGAGGATCTAGAGATGCTACCATCGATCCGAGGCTCGGGCTCTGCTAGGATGTATGCCATACGCGCACGCGAGGATGCCGCCTCTCGGATGTCATTACCGGTACTTTCACTCTTTTCAATACTAATGTGATTGCTTTGATTGACCCCGGTTCTACTCATTCTTATATATGTGAAACCTTAGCATCCAAAGAAGACTTTGCCTATTGAGTCTCTCGAGTTTGTAATTCGGTGTCAAACCCTTGGGTCATTACGTGCTTGTCAACAAAGTGTGCAAGAAAAGTCCCCTAGTGTTCCGAGGTTCTTGTTTTCCGCGGACTTGATGCTTTTGCCGCTTCGATGAATTCGACGTTATTCTTGGTTTGGATTGGTTGACCATGCACGATGCGGTTGTAAATTACAAAAGCAAGACTATCGATTTGAGGTGCGCGAATAACGAGATAATTCGGGTTGAGTCTACGGACTTAAAGGGTTGCCACCGTAATATCGCAATGTTGGCCCGAAATATGTAAGAAAAGGGTGCGGCGTACCTTGCGTATGTGCTCGATGACAAGGAATCGAAAAGAAACCCGAATCTATGCCCGTGGTTTGTGAATACCGGATGTTTTCCTCAAGAATTGCGGGTTTACCACTGTTCGGAAATAGAATTTGGCATCGAATTGGTACCGGTACCACTCAATTTCGATAGCTCCGTATCTTATGGCACCAACGGAATTAAAGGAGTTGAAAGCTCGGTTGCAAGAATTGGTGGATAGAGGTTTTGCTCGCCGAGTTGTTCGCCTTGGGGTGTGCGGTGTTGTTTGTGAAAAGAAGGATGGAACCATGAGGTCGTAGCATCGACTATCGTCGACTTAATAAAGCGACGATAAAGAACAAATACCGTTACCACGTATCGATGACTTGTTCGATCAACTGAAGGAGCCTCGGTGTTCTCGAAAATAGATTTGAGATCGGGCTATTATCAATTGCGAATCCGAGATTGGACGTACCCAAGACGCCTTGAGCGAGATATGGTCACTATGAGTTCCTAGTGATGCCGTTTGGGCTTACTAATGCCCTCGCGGTATTTATGGATTTAATGAATCGGATCTTCGCACCATATTTGGATCGATTCGTAGTCGTGTTCATTGATGACATCTTGGTCCATTCAAGAAATGAGACCGAACATGCTTGAACACCGAGGTTAGTGCTGCAAATTTTACGGGATAAGCAATTATATGCTAAGTTCAAGCAAGTGTGAGTTCGGTTAAGAGAGGTTAGCTTCTTGGGTCATGTGGTATCTGCATCGGCATTCGAGTCGACCGAATAAAATTTCAGCCATACTTAATTGGAAGCCTCAGAAATATTAATGAGGTTCGAGCTTTTTGGGGCTTGCTTAGGTTATTACCGACGATTTGTAAAGGTTTCTCAACGATAGCCACGCCGATGACGGCTACTCCAAAAGGATGTTAAGTTGAATGGACGGAGAAATGTCGAAAAGTTTCGATCAACTAAAACTTATTTGATGAAGCCCCAATTCTAGTGCAACCCGAATCCGCAAAGAGTTTGTCATCTATAGTGACGCCTCCCTACTTGGGTTAGGTTGTGTATTGATGCAAGAAGGTCGAGTTGTGGCCTATCGTCGAGGCAATTAAAGCCACACGAGAAAAATTATCCGACCCATGATCTCGAATTAGTCGCCATCGTATTCGCCTTAAAGATTTGGCGACATTACTTGTTTGGTGAGAAGTGCCATGTGTACTCGGATCACAAAAGTCTCAAATATTTGATGACCCAAAGAGACTTAAATCTGCGACAAAGACGTTGGCTCGAACCTGTTAAAGGATTATGAGCTGGTCATTGACTATGGCGAATGTGGTTGCGGATGCCTTGAGTCGTAATCGTTATTCACTCTACGACGATGAATGTGCACTTGTGCTGCTCGATCCGACAAAGTGTTAGTGGCTGAATTGAAAGCCAAACCATTATTGACACATCAAATTCGAGAAGCTCAGAAAGTCAACGACGAGTTGGCTACAAAACGGGCTGAGTGTGTTCCGAACAAGGACTCGGAGTTTCAAATCGATGATGACAATTGTTTGAGGTTCAAAAGTCGTCTGTGTGTTCCAAAGAATTCGGAACTCATTTCGATAATTCTGAATGAAGCCCATTGTAGCCGAATGGCAATCCACCCGGGGAGTACGAAGATGTACAATGATTTGAAACGTCGGTTTTGATGGCATGGTATGAAACGAGACATCTCCGACTTTGTTTCGAGATGTTTAATATGTCAACAAGTGAAAGCGGAACATCAAGTGCCTTCAGGATTACTTCAGCCAATCACGATACCCGAGTGGAAATGGGATCGAGTCACAATGGACTTTGTATCCGGATTGCCATTATCAGCGAGTAAGAAGGATGCGGTTTGGGTCGTGGTAGATAGATTGACTAAGTCGGCTCACTTTGTCCCCGTATGTACGGATTTTTCAATGGACAAATTAGCCGAATTGTACGTTTCTCAGATTGTGAGATTGCACGGGGTGCCTATTTCCATCGTGTCGGATAGAGATCCGAGATTTACCTCGCGATTTTGGAAAAAGTTGGAAGAAGCTTTGGGTACCAAGTTGCACTTCAGCACCGCCTTTCACCCCCAAACCGATGGTCAATCCGAACGGATAATTCAGATACTTGAGGATATGTTGAGATGTTGCGTCCTCGAGTTTAGTGGTTCATGGGAATGGTATTTGCCGTTGATTGAATTTGCTTACAACAACAGCTTTCAATCAAGTATTAAGATGGCACCCTACGAGGCTTTGTACGGTCGTAAATGCCGTACACCATGTTTTGGACTGAGCTCGGTGAAGGTAAGATTTTCGGGGACGAAAATTTCTTAAGTGGGGGAGAGTTGTGACAGCCCAAAATTGACCCTAGTCGGAATGTGGTTTCGGGACCACAAAACCGAGGCATAAAAATAATTTAAAATTTATTTGGATGCCTATAATATGTGTATGCTCATGTATGACATTTTTTGATGATTGATTTAGTGTTATAAAGGTGAATTTCACTAGAAAGGACTTAGTAGTGAACTTTGAAAGTACGATAGGGAAATGTGTGATGACTAATTAAAGCATGCATGCAAAACAATGGACTTGCATGTCAAATTCCCTTTTATAGGTGGTGGCCGGCCATGACCAAGAAATATGGGCTAAACATGTCATGAAACATGTTTTGTTGGGCATTAGGGAGAAATAATAAACAAATAAGCATGGGTAAGAAAAGAATGAAAAAAAAAATGTGTGTGTGAGTGTGGTATCTCCCCCATTGCCGTGAGTTGTAAAGGAAGAAAGAAAAAAATTTGTTCATCCTTTCTTTGAGCCAAAACTAAGGGGAAGAAGAGATTTTGCTTCATTTTATTTGTTTAGAAGAGATCTAGAAGGAGATTTGGCTAAACTTGCACCAAGATTAAGGTATGTATGAGGTTGTGTCATGAGATTCATGCATGTTTTAGTTGCCAACTTGATGTTCATGTTAGCCATGGTTCAAATCCTTGTTATGCCATGGAAGTGGTATTTGGTCAAAGTTGATATTGTGATAAAGCCATTGCATGCTAAGTGTGAAGCTTGATGATGATGCATGCAATGATGGATTGTCTACTCTTGAAATTTCTTTGTAGCCACCTTGAGTAAGACTTTGAGTTTTCTTTTGTTTAACCATGATTGAAGTTGAAAGGGGCATGATTGTGATGTATTCGCCATGATGCATTCATGAGCATGGTTCATGCTTCTTGCATGTTAGTTAAAATTTGTGTTTTGGATGGCTATGGACACCTTGAAATTCGGCCATGCACATATATGTTTATATATGTTTGCACATGATATTTTGGTTATGAAGTAAGTGATGAATATGTTTGTTTAAAGAAGAAAATGTTGAAGAATGTTTGTGAAATTGCAAGTACATTCGGCCTAGAATACCCATGATGTGGAAATCTTGGAATTTATTGTTGATTTGGTGCAAGTATGACTAAGTATAATCGGCCATATGAGTGCTTGATGATGTATTATAAGTATGGAGCCACAATATGTAAAGCATTAACTAGTAAAATGCATGCTGTTTTTGTGTGGTGTTAAGTGTATAATTGGCCTCAAATTGGACATGTATGTTCGGCCTTTAGTAGCCGATTGATGGCCTTAGCTTTTCCTTGATGCTTGAATGGATTGTATTGAATTGCTTGATGTAGTATAAAATGTGCATGACCATTGTGTACTCAAGCTAAAGGGTGGCCATATGACCATTTAAACTCCTTGTCATATTCGGCCATAAGCTAGCATAATGAGGTATTAATAAATTAAATTTGTTTGAATTAGCTCAAGAGCTTAGAGGTCCACAATTGGACAAGGGGAAGGAAAAAGTGATCGAATAGCCGTAAAAGCCGTTCGACAACATCCGAGGTAAGTCCTCAAGAAGTGACCCTACTTGAATTATGTGAAATGAAATATGGATGTGTATTGATTATTGATTTATGTGTGTATGAGTATTTGAATGATACCCTGCTAAGTCCCGGCGATTATGCTAGTGATTATATTTGTGTTTGAGCCTTAGTAACGAAAATGAAATATGAATGTCTAATGATTATTGATGTATGTGTGCATGAGCAATTGAATGATATCCGGCTAAGTCCCAAGACGTTATTGCTGGAAATTATATCTGGTTAAGACCCGAAGGCAATTGTGCTAGCGGCTACATCCAGCTAAGACCAAGGCATTCGTGCGAGTCGTTCTATCCGGGCTAAGACCAAGGCATTCGTGCACGTGGTTATATCCGGTTGTATTCCGAAGAAGCTTGGGCTGGAGGTGAGTGTTGGTTGCTGTAATGAATTCAATTGGTACGCTCGAAAAGCCCAAAGAATAAGGTATGTTTATACGTGCATTGGAAAGTCGACATGTTTGAGCAACATTCGCCGATCGACTAACTAATTTCAGCTATTGAATTGGTTGATACCTTGTGAAAGTATATAATGATGAAGTGTGAAGTAAGAATGATTATGTGAATGTGTATTAATGAAATGATGCATTAGGCCATGTGAATGTATTGCTTTAATTAAACCTGATTTTATTCCTTGAGACTTACTAAGCATAAAAATGCTTACCCGTTGCTTTGGCTCTCTGTTTTATAGATTGTGCTCGATAGCAATCGTGATTCGGGATCATTAAAGTCGAAGTCATCCACACTATCAAAGCCTCCATTTTGGTATAAATTTTTGGTTGAACTTTGAAATGGCATGTATAGGACTACCCCTTGCTGGTTTAAATATGTTGTGATGTATATGTGTTCGGCCATGCGAAAATGGCTCGTAAAAGTGAAGTACGAACTTAGACTATTTGCAGTTTGTATATATATATATATATGGTGTCATGATGTGATTATGGATTGGAAATGGGAATGTTTGTCACATGATCAGCCATTGGTATGGTTAAAATGATCATATGTGAACCTATGTATGGCAAGACTAGTTGGTTCATGGAGACTACAAACTAGGTAAGACCTACCTTAAAAGCAGATCTTGCCAAATGCAGTGGCGTGAATGTGAAAAATCACCAAAATTTGTAGGAATGGTATTAAATAGTGAATGAGCTATGTGAATGAACCTTGATGAGTCTATTTTCATATGGAATGAACCTTGATGAGTCTATTTTCATATGGAAGAAACGAAACGGTCATAGGAGTTACTTGTTAAGAGATATTAAAGCTATTGTGAGACAGGGCCAGAACGGTTTCGGGTCCCCGTCATAACTTTAAAATTTACTATAAATTATCCAGAAAGAATTAGAGTCGCGCTTATATGTACAGATTCCATATTGAGTCTAGTTTCATTAGAAATAAATGGAACCAGTATTAAAGCCCTGTACAGAGAGATATTCAAGTTGTAACCCGCGAAGGTCAGAGCAGTCGATCCCTGTAACATGGGTGACTTTAACTAATAAACTGTACCAATTGGCCCGACCAAAAATTCTAGAAATAAGTCCATGGATGGATATTTGAGTCTAAATTCAGGGAAAATTTACGAAACCAGTTTCCAAGTTTTGAAACTCGAGATATGATTTTTAAGGCGACGGTGACGCAGTTTTCCAGCCTGACTGGAAATGTCAAATTGGTGGGCAAAATATGTGGACTTGGCTTGTTAACCCCTCGTGTCCGACACCGGCGATGGTCTCGGGTTCGGGGTGTTACAATTTCAGCATTTTTTTATACCCAAATTATCTTCATATTATCAATATCAGATCTTCTTATTCTTAAGTATGCACATCTCATTAAGTTCTAGACATATACTCCATACAGATTGAACAATCAAGTCGACCTTATTCATCCGTAATTGATATTTCAAGAAATTCTCCCTTCTAGTCAACAAAACGATTCAACATACATCATTCCAAATTCACTCATCATGCTAATCGAAGACCATAACTAATGCATTAGCATAAGTAATACTGATACCTCAACTGAATACATTAACTCTGATTAACTTACTTGAAAAAGGAAATTCACCATACACATTGGGACTTGAAAATTCACCAAATTATCAGGATCAATTCAGAGGTATAGTCATATTTTTTTCTTTATATACATCAATCACAAGCTGAAGGTCATGCTCTAAATGCAAGCCATGATCAACAAGTTACAAGATAAAATATCCAGAAAAACCAAGATAGAGAAATCTGAAACAGAGAAGCCAAGAATAAAGAAATCCAAGATAAAGAAATCCATGATACGAGAATCCAATTTACAGCACTGCGTCAGAAGACCGAGAACCAGACTCATAAAAATATGAAAGTCCCCAATTTCCAAACCACTGACAACAAATACAACCGGAACTATATGCTTCTTGTATATATATAAAATCAATCAGAGCAATGATTAGTAGAAATAGAATCATGGCACCATACACAATTTCTCATTGATTCCCAACAGGCGGAATATAACAAAATACCAGAGAAAAATAGAACCATGTAGATTATAATTCAATTAGACTAACAACATATTCATCTAACGTTAAGATCAGGGAACATTTCCTTATTTCGAACATTATTCCTTTAACTATTTCTACCATCCCAAATTCCATAATATTCCCTTCACTAAGAAAACTAGTTCATGGGGGAATTTCAATCAATACATTTCTCGACATTATACTAGGATAGATCGTTTTACCAAAATTAACTTTTCCGCTAACTGAGATGTTGCAAAAACTAAACAATCTTTTGGTCAATCCGATATCTTTCTAGCTCATGTTTGTACTTATCAACCCATTCTCAATCTCTAATCATACTTATAACCATTTCATCATTGAACTCTTTGGTTTCTCACCTGGAAACTCATTCAACATAAATCTCAGGAATTTCCCTTATAAAACACCACTTTGATAAGGGGGAGGGGTCGTAGGGCCTCTGACTCAACTCTCATATACAAATGTAACACAGTTTTCATCATAGCAATCATATTTCAATCATGTCATTCATTTCGAGGAACTAACATTCATATTGATTTTAGACTCACTTTTTAGTTATCCCATTTAAACAAGTGTACTTATACATGTATTTCAATGTTTCCTAGATAATATTACTTATTCATTCATTAAATCAGACAAGTCAAGCACATAATGTCATATAAGGGCCAAATAAACATGGATAAGTATATCACAGTCTAAACTTTTATCTTACACATCATCATATACATATCATTCAATTATATATATATCAATCCAAGCAATTTAATACATTTACTCAAGTTATACGAGCTTACCAATCATAATCATCCCAACCAATATACATGAATATTCATCTTATCAATATTTTTTATAAGTTACTCAAACACATGCATTTGTTCAAATAAATCGATCATATACATCATGGAATTATCTATTAATCATGGATAAACTCATTTCACCATGTACACATTTCATGAATCCTCATTCGTACCTTTCCAAGTTTCAGTTCGTCATGACTATACTTTACTCGAATATTTTAGCATCACATTCAACATGGTCGGTGTAGCTCAGTTGGAGAGTACCTTTGTCTAAACAAAGTGGCTCTCATACGCGCCGGGAGACATCACACTATCACGGATCGGTGACATGTATAGGTTGACTTTTACACATGCTAGATTAGTCTGAGAACCGACTAAACCATAGCTCTGATACCACTAAATGTAACGCCCCCTTACCCGAGACCATCACCGGAGTCAAGCACGAAGTGTTACTAAACTTAATTCATCAATTAAACAACTTAAACAACTTATTACCAACCATGCATGACAACCAAGCATATGCACATCACCAATATTAAACATAACACAAATAGCTAGATTTATAAGTTAGAATCATTAGCTCACTAAATATCAATATATTTGGCCAAATAATAATAACACATGTTATAAAATTAGGTCCCTATACATGCCACTCACTTGATAAATCTAGCATATGTGTTTATACTGTCAAGGTGTTGGCTTGATAATGTGATCTTTGCCTCCCACGGTCTCCAACCCCGAGCTAACGACAACACTAAAAGAAATGGAAAGGAGGGGGGTAAGCTTTATGCTTAGTAAGCTCACATGAAATAATAATAAGCAATTTACTAACATGCTTCCCACAATAAAACTAACTCATTTGTACGTTTACACATGTTCTGGTTAAGCTATTTTCTTGAGTAATAGTCACTAAATCATTTATATTTAGAGTTACGGAACTCCAAATTAAGATCCGTAAATTTTACGAAAAACTAGACTCATATATCTTTCCACCATAAAATTTTTAGAATTTTTAGTCCCGCCAATAAGTACATTTTATTATTCAAAATCTCCCCTATTTTGCTATTTAACAGCTTTGACCTTTCTTTACTAAAATTTCTTTATCTCATATTACAAAACTTGGATGATGTTATCGTTTGTTTTTATTAAAGTAGACTCATCCAAGATTCTAGGCATATAAATTATACCCCAAAATTATTTTTCTATAATGTTTAACAATTTTTCCAAGTCAGAACAGGGGATCTCGAATTCATTTGGACACTGTCTCAGAAGAATTCAAATATCACATAATATGGAAATCTTTTGCTTCCCCTGTTTCTTTTATGTGAAAATAAACTCAATAAAATTTAATTACATATTTTATTTGAAATTTAATTCAACTTACACAATTTTTGGTAAATTTTCAAATTCATGCACTGTTGCTGTCTGTGACATCCCTAATTTGACCCTAGTCGGGAAGTGGTTTCGAGACCACAAAATCGAGTCACACAAATAATTGATTGATAAATTTCATGTCTATTTTATGTTACAATTTATGTGTGAAATTTTGATGCTTTGATTTTGTCAATTGAATGCGAATTTAATCAAAAGGGCTTATGTGAGAAACATTGAAAATGTGTTGGTTAATTTTTAAAATGGCCAAATTGTTGCATGGATTAAATATGGGGACTTGCATGTCAAAGTCCCCATTTTTCATGATAATGGCCGACCATGATGGTTTTAGGTGAGAAAATATGTATTTTATTTGTTGTAATGATGGCTACTAAATGATATTATATACATTTTGTTAAAGAATTAAATAAAGACTTATAAAATATGAAATAAAGTTTTATAATGGAAAAAAAGGGATGAAAACAAAGTTTTATCCATTCTTTCTCTCAATAGTCGATTCTTAGGATCAAAGAAGAACAAAAGGGGGCCCTTAGACGTATGGCAATTATACTAGCAATTGGAGGTATGTTTGGCTTAATTTCTTGATAATTTTGGTAAAGTTGAGTTTTTAAATAGATTTTGAAGTTAGCCCATGCATTTATTTTTGAATTTAAGAAGACTGATACATTCGATTATGCTTTGATGTGCTTGGATTGTTGTTCATTGAGTAAGTGATTAAGGAATGGTTAGAAGAATTTGAATGCTAAACTAGTTGATTTGTTTATAATGTCCGATTATGATCATTTATAGAGATGTGAATGAATTGTTGTTATGTGAATAAATATTTATTTGATGATATATATATGTATTCGGCAATGGGATAAAATGTGTATTAAGGTAAGTTTCATGGTGATTATGCTTGTGATGTTGGGTTAATATTCGGCATTGAGTAATGTGGGGTAAGGTGATTAATCGGCTATGAAATTAGCTAAATTGAATAGGTATGTTTAATGATATGCTTAGTGTAATGTATAATCTTATAACTCGGTTTGGTACTGAGATAAAGGTTAGATGTATGATTGGATTTTGGTATGAGTTAAATTGGTTAATCAAAGATTGAATATGACGAAATGTTAATGAATAACATAATTGGTTTGCACCTTAAATAGTTGAAATAAAGCTTGCCGATTATGATTAAATGTTTAAATTGTAATGGTCATATATAGGTATATATATATATATATATATATATGCCTTATGTATGTACCATGTACACATAAGGACATTCGGCAATATGATTAAATTCATGTATAAGAAAGCATGATAAATTAAGTGACTCTTTGCTTGTGAATGTGAATTAGATATAAATTAAATAAGCATGAAATCGAGTCATGGCATGTTTTATTAAATATGATACATACTGAAATCTATTGTTTTATATATAGATTAAATGATATGTGATTGCCAAATGTGATTGTTAAGTGAATATTATTAGTTAAGTACTTAAGCAAATCTATTGTTTTACTTAAGCTTAAGAGCAAAGAGGATCAAAGTCGGATAGGGCAAAAGAGAAAGTAAACGAGTAGCCGTGGATATCTAGTCGTCGACCACTTCCGAGGTAAGTTTTAAGTGATTAAACGTTGAGTAAATTCAATCATAATAGGACATAATGAGTTGATTTAATAAGATGTGATGTGGCCATGATATGTTTTAAACTCAAATGGTAAGTACATAAGTGTTTGGACTTGAAATTTAAGAGCAAATTGTAATAATTTGCTTAGGACAAGAACGATAACGTGATTTTAGAAAATCACCATAAATTGTTGGGGTGGAATTATAGGCTGAATAAAATATGTAATCAAAGCTTAATTAGTCTAGTTTCTTATAAAAGAAACCGTGTAAGCAAAGGAATTTCTTATAAAGAGATATTTAAAGTTGTGTGAGACAGTGTTAGAATGACTCCGAAATCCCCTATTTTTCTTTTAGAAAATCATTATAAATGACACAAAAAAATTGTTATACAATAAAATTTATATGATTAGACTCCTTAATGAGTCTAGTTTCAAATGAAATAAACAAGAACATATTTTGAATTCTGTACAATGAGAAAGTTGATTCGTAGTGAAGAGTGGTCAGTATAGTCAAACAGTGAAATAGGGGAAAATTTAAGAAAAATTCTAGTATTGATTGGTCAAACCAAAAATTTTGAAAATTTTATGGATAGAAGATATATGAGTCTGTTTTCTGGGAAAATTAACAGCACTTCATTTGGAGTTTCGTAGCTCCAGTTACAAATAATTTAATGACTGTTGCTCAGGAAAATAGCTTGTAGTGAATTGATGAAACTAATTGAGTTGCTTATAAGCTATTGCTGAAATTGATGTACAAGATAAATATATATATGTGTGGTAAAGCCGAATGGCTAGTGTGAAATATGTATGAGATATGTATATGTGGTAAAGCCAAATGGCTAATGTGAAATATGTATGAGATGTGTATATATTGTGGCCGAATGACCAAATGTGAAAGGTGTGTATATTTAGATATTTGATGAGACAAATGAATTACAAATATGACAGCCGATGTGAATGTTGTACCATGTGATTAAATGTACATGAAACTTGGAAATATATTCCGGGTAAGACCCGATGGCTACGTGTGGAGATTATGCCTGGGTAAGACCCGATGACTACGTGTGGGGATTATTCGAGCTAAAGGTCTCGCTGAAGATTCGAGTAAAGCATAAGATTATACGACTTCATATAACAATTGGTAATAAATATGTTCAATGCGTTAAGTTGGTCAGGTATATATTTTGAGATTATATTTAAGCTTGATTTGAATTAAATCACAAGGTTGTTATGTGATGCATATGTGAGTAAAGCAATAAGACTGTTCTATGATTATTGTGCATTTGGTCAATGTGAAAAGTTAGGTGAAATATGTAATGTAGCTATGTTTATAAGAGATCACTATCAAGTGAGAATTTATCTGCTTATTGTGTATTACGTAATTGTGAATATTCGGCCAAAAAGGGTAGTATACCTAGAAAGAGGTTATATGAGAATTCGTAAGATCGACTTTTAATTTGGTTGGTCAGGTATGTGATAAATACTTATACATGTTAGACCCATCAGAATTAAATCATGATTGTAAAGTGAAAAGCAAATATGAAAATGCCATATGAATATGTGAGTATTCGGTTGTGGAGAAATACTATAGGATATTGGGGGATATACATTTTGATTTGTCCGATGAGGATAACTATAGATATAAAATGAAATGTTATATGTGAATCAAATAAACAAATTGGTTATATTTGAGTTCACTAGTTTTAAATTGCTTAAGACTTACTAAGCTTACAAAAGCTTACTCTGTTGTTATGTTTCTCTGTTTTATAGATTGTCGATTTTGGCCTTTTTACTCGAGGATCGTCAGCAACTTGTCACACTATCACTATCTACTGTTTGGTACTGCTATGTTTTGGATTATCTTATGGCATGTATAGAATAAACTAGTAGTGGGAGGATATTTTGGTTAATGTATATAAGTCATGCGATTATGACATCTTTTGAATGTTTACTTTTATAAGTTTTAAATTTTATCCCTGGTTGTGTCTAGCAATTATCCAATTGAATGATCTTTACTCCAAGAAAATGTTCAAAATTTTACTGATCTAGCATGAGTTACAAGTCCGGTAATGCCCCTCACCTATTCCGGTGACGGTTACAAGATAGGGGTGTTACATTTAGTGGTATCAGAGCTACGGTTTAGTCGATTCTAGGACTAACGTAGCACGTGTGATTCTAGCTATACATGCCATAAAGTGATAAAATGATAGTGTGATGATTTCTGACAGTTAAAATGTGTTTTTCGTAATATAATGAATTCCAATCCCGATCAAGCTGTAGCAGATAGTATTGAGAGGATTGAAACATGCTTATGATGTGTCAAAATTGAGAAAGGTATGAATAGAAGTATGATATACATTTAAAGTATTGAAATACAAAGTAATTTTGCTGAATGTGTTATGAAATAAATAGGGAAAAGTATATTAGGATAATAGTGATGTATATTGTATGCATGAGAAGTTTTATTTTGGTTCAGGATATTATGTAAATGGGCGAAATATATACATATATATGTCATCTATTAGAGATGGAATTGCTGTGTAGTTTATGCTTTGTTAATGTTATATATGATGTTATGTTTTAAATATGTGAATGAGAACTTTGAAGAGAAAATAATGTATTTGGAATGAGCCTACATGTAAATGATATCTATGATATAATGTCAAGGTGTAAATGATATGTATATATTGAAACGAAGTAAGTGAATTACAAATATGATATGCTATATGAAATGTATTAAAATGTGAATAAATATGCATGAAACTCGGTAATGTGTATTCGGGCCTTCATGCCTAGCAGGCTTCGTGTCGGTGATATGTATTCGGGCCTTCGTGCCTAGCAGGCTTCGTGCCGGTGATATGTATTCGGGTCTTCGTGCCTAGCAGGCTTAATGCCGGTGATTCGAGCAAGGTTTAAGTGTTCATTACTATATGAATTCAAACTTAAATGAAAGAATACGTTTAAAGTGTACATATATGATGTTTTATAGACTTGGTTAAGTCATTTCAATGTGTAATAATGAATGAATATGGGCATTATGTGTGCGAATGATTAGAGGCACTGTGTGTGCAAATTTCATTAACCGAGCACTATGTGTGCGAGATCAGTAATTGAGGCACTGTGTGTGCGAGTTCTTCAATCGAGCACTATGTGTGCGAGATCGGTCAGTGGGCACTAAGTGTGTGAAATGAGACTCATGTAAGACCTCATCTGGGACGAAGGCATTGATTTGAGATGTTGTGTAAGACCATGTCTAGGACATGGCATCGACTTGATATGTGATAACATGTAAGAACATGGTTGGACTATGGCTTTAAGTAAACGACTTACTCAGACAAGTACGACGCTCTTTAAATTGACAAATGTTAGGAAGTAGAATTGAAGTTAGATGTTGAATTTTAATTAGATACTGATATTCGGTATTTGAGTTTGAATTGGGGATTAATAGATATAAATTGACGATTGATTATTGTTTTGGCTGTAATTTTGTTATAAATGGATACAAAAAATAAATGTGGATATGTTGTTAAGGAATGGATTTACGTTATATGTACACTTAAGTGCTTAGTTGAAAATGTGTTATGGATTTAGTCTATGAGATTCTCGGTATATGAAATTATATGTGCTATTGCTGAATGGACACTATTTTGTTAATCTTGTTCAAGAAATTACTTTGATTAAGTTTCGACATTCGAAAGTTTGTAAGAATTTTTGATGAATGCTGATAATTTTGGATATACGAGTTATGCGCTAGAATAAATCTCATGCCAGTGTATTATTTTAAGCTTTATGCCTAATCGACTGTATACGGGTAATGTTAACTATGATTGAATGTGTTAAATGAGCTAAATGTTCAGGTATGTGGAAGTTGATTTTTCTTTTGGAAATGAGTTAAGTTGAATATTGAGATGTGATAAAGTATAAAAGATATTCATTGGGATGTTTAAGAACATGTATACTTTCGGCCATGTTACGGCTTATATATATATATATGAATGAACATGTGGGTTATGAATATGTGAGTTGATGTTATGTATTTGTTTTAAGGTAAGAGGATGATTTTATGGGTCGATGTGGAATCGGTAATGAATTACAATTGTTATTGATGACTTAATGTTTATATGGACATAATTCAATAAGAGGACGTTATCCTAACCTAGTCGCTAGTAAGATTTTCAGGGACGAAAATCCCTAAAGAGGGGGAGAGTTGTGACATCCCCAATTTGACCCTAGTCGGGAAGTGGTTTCAAGACCACAAAACCGAGTCACACAAATAATTGATTGATAAATTTCATGTCTATTTTATGTTACAATTTATGTGTGAAATTTTGATGCTTTGATTTTGTCAATTGAATGCGAATTTAATCAAAAGGGCTTATGTGAGAAACATTGAAAATGTGCTGGTTAATTTTTAATATGGCCAAATTGTTGCATGGATTAAATATGGGGACTTGCATGTCAAAGTCCCCATTTTTCATGATAATGGCCGACCATGATGGTTTTAGGTGAGAAAATATGTATTTATTTGTTGTAATGATGGCTACTAAATGATATTATATACATTTTGTTAAAGAATTAAATAAAGACTTATAAAATATGAAATAAAGTTTGTAGAATGGAAAAAAAAAAGGGGATGAAAACGAAGTTTTATCCATTCTTTCTCTCAATAGCCGATTCTTAGGATCAAAGAAGAACAAAAGGGGGCCCTTAGATGTATGGCAATTATACTAGCAATTGGAGGTATGTTTGGCTTAATTTCTTGATAATTTTGGTAAAGTTGAGTTGTTAAATAGATTTTGAAGTTATCCCATGCATTTATTTTTGAATTTAAGAAGAATGATACATTCGACTATGCTTTGATGTGCTTGGATTGTTGTTCATTGAGTAAGTGATTGAGGAATGGTTAGAAGAATTTGAATGCTAAACTAGTTGATTTGTTTATAATGTCCGATTATGATCATTTATAGAGATGTGAATGAATTGTTGTTATGTGAATAAATATTTATTTGATGATATATATATGTATTCGGCAATGGGATAAAATGTGTATTAAGGTAAGTTTCATGGTGATTATGCTTATGATGTTGGGTTAATATTCGGCATTGAGTAATGTGGGGTAAGGTGATTAATCGGCTATGAAATTAGCTAAATTGAATAGGTATGTTTAATGATATGCTTAGTGTAATGTATAATCTTATAACTCGGTTTGGTATTGAGATAAAGGTTAGATGTATGATTGGATTTTGGTATGTGTTAAATTGGCTAATCAAAGATTTAATATGACGAAATGTTAATGAATAACATAATTGGTTTGCACCTTAAATAGTTGAAATAAAGCTTGCAGATTATGATTAAATGTTTAAATTGTAATGGTCATATATAGGTATATATATATATATGCCTTATGTATGTACCATGTACACATAAGGACATTCAGCAATATGATTAAATTCATGTATAAGAAAGCATGATAAATTAAGTGACTCTTTGCTTGTGAATGTGAATTAGATATAAATTAAATAAGCATGAAATCGAGTCATGGCATGTTTTATTAAATATGATACATATTGAAATCTATTGTTTTAGATAGATTAAATGATATGTGATTGCCAAATGTGATTGTTAAGTGAATAATATTAGTTAAGTACTTAAGCAAATCTATTGTTTTACTTAAGCTTAAGAGCAAAAAGGATCAAAGTCGGATAGGGGAAAAGAGAAAGTAAACGAATAGCCGTGGATATCTAGTCGTCGACCACTTCCAAGGTAAGTTTTAAGTGATTAAACGTTGAGTAAATTCAATCATAATAGGACATAATAAGTTGATTTAATAAGATGTGATGTGGCCATGATATGTTTTAAACTCAAATGGTAAGTACATAAGTGTTTGGACTTGAAAATTTAAGAGCAAATTGTAATAATTTGCTTAGGACAAGAAGAGAACGTGATTTTAGAAAATCACCATAAATTGTTGGTGTGGAATTATAGGCTGAATAAAATATGTGATCAAAGCTTAATTAGTCTAGTTTCTTATAAAAGAAACCGTGTAAGCAAAGGAATTTCTTATAAAGAGATATTTAAAGTTGTGTGAGATAGTGTCAAAATGACTCGGAAATCCCCTGTTTTTCTTTTAGAAAATCATTATAAATCACACAAAAAAAATTTTAAACGATAAAATTTATATGCTTAGACTCCTTAATGAGTCTAGTTTCAAATTAAATAAACAAGAACATATTTTGAATTCTGTACAATTAGAAAGTTGATTCGTAGTGAAGAGTGGTTAGTATAGTCAAACAGTGAAATAGGGGAACTTTAAGAAAAATTCTGGTATTGATTGGTCAAACCAAAAATTCTGAAAATTTTCTGGATAGAAGATATATGAGTCTGTTTTCAGGGAAAATTAACAGCACTTCATTTGGAGTTTCGTAGCTCCAGTTACAAATAATTTAATGACTGTTGCTCAGGAAAACAACTTGTAGTGAATATGTGATTTTGTTGTAAACATTGATGAAACTAATTGAGTTGCTTATAAGCTATTGCTGAAATTGATGTACAAGATAAATATATATGTGTGGTAAAGCCGAATGGCTAGTGTGAAATATGTATGAGATATGTATATGTGGTAAAGCCGAATGGCTAATGTGAAATATGTATGAGATGTGTATATATTGTGGCCGAATGACCAAATGTGAAAGGTGTGTATATTTAGATATTTGATGAGACAAATGAATTACAAATATGACAGTCGATGTGAATGTTGTAACATGTGATTAAATGTACATGAAACTTGGAAATATATTCCGGGTAAGACCCGATGGCTACGTGTGGAGATTATGCCCGGGTAAGACCCGATGACTACGTGTGGGGATTATTCGAGCTAAAGGTCTCGCTAAAGATTCGAGTAAAGAATAAGATTATACGACTTCACCTAACAATTGGTAATAAATACGTTCAATGCGTTAAGTTGGTCAGGTATGTATTTTGAGATTATATTTAAGCTTGATTTGGATTAAATCACAAGGTTGTTATGTGATGCATATGTGAGTAAAGCAATAAGACTGTTCTATGATTATTGTGCATTTGGTCAATGTGAAAAGTTAGGTGAAAATATGTAATGTACGTATGTTTATAAGAGATCACTATCAAGTGAGAATTTATCTGCTTATTGTGTATTGCGTAATTGTGTATATTCGGCCAAAAAGGGTAGTACACCTAGAAAGAGGTTATATGAGAATTCGTAAGATCGACTTTTAATTTGGTTGGTCAGGTATGTGATAAATACTTGTACATGTTAGACCCATTAGAATTAAATCATGATTGTAAAGTGAAAAGTAAATATGAAAATGCCATATGAATATGTGAGTATTCGGTTATGGAGAAATACTATAGGATATTGGGGGATATACATTTTGATTTGTCCGATGAGGATAACTATAGATATGAAATGAAATGTTATCTGTGAATCAAATAAACTAATTGGTTATATTTGAGTTCACTGGTTTTAAATTGCTTAAGGGTTACTAAGCTTACAAAAGCTTACTCTGTTGTTATGTTTCTCTGTTTCATAGATTGTTGATTTTGGCCTTTTTGCTTGAGGATCGTCAGCAACTTGTCACACTATCACTATCCACTGTTTGGTACTGCTATGTTTTGGATCTTATGGCATGTATAGAATAGACTAGTAGTGGGAGGATATTTTGGTTAACGTATATAAGCCATGCGAATATGAGATCTTTTGAATGTTTACTTTTATAAGTTTTAAATTTTATCCCTAGTTGTGTCTAGCAATTATCCAATTGAATGATCTTTACTCCAAGAAAATGTTCAAAATTTTACTGATCTGGCATGAGTTACAAGTTCGATAATGCCCCTCACCTATTCCGGTGATGGTTACGGGATAGGGATGTTACACTGTCCAACACTGTTTTACTACTAAAGTTCACTTTTGCACAATTTCACTTAATCCCTTCCATTTTACCGAGGTTCACTCAAATATCAAGCATATTGCTCGTAAATTCAAATAAACATATACTTGCACTTGTTCATCACATAATCACTTTCACATTTATTTTCACTTAATCGATTTCCCGTTGAACTCATCGGAATAATAACAGATACACAATTGCCTACACATTTTCTCATTTCCAAACTTGTAGCCGAAGCTATCTGGTACACATAGTAGCCTGCACTTAGTACTACACATGCGACCAATTATCTGGTACACGTAGTAGCCTGCACTTAGTACTACACACGTGACCTAACCATCTGATACATGTAGTAGCCTGCACTTAGTACTACACACGTGATCGAAGTTATCAGGTACGCATAGTAGCCTGCACTTAGTACTACACATGCGACCAATTATCTGGTACACTTAGTAGCCTGCACTTAGTACTACACACGTGACCTCACAATAGCTCATTGGTATCGTTTCTATTCCGAAGGTTCAACCTGGAAATTCCTCACTTTTCAACATTTTACTAAATTGTCCGTAATCAATTTAAATTCATAATTTACATCAAATAACCATTTCATAGGCAGCCACATTTCATATGATATCAAAATATAATAACATAAAAAGAATCGATAGATTATTTATATACGAACTTACTCGAAGTGTCGATCTCACTATCCATAGTACCAATTGTCCATTCATAGTATAATAAAACACAACTCAAATAGAAAATCAGCTTTTAAGAATTTACATAACATAAATCACATATTTCATATATCACTTGTCATGTATCATCATTTTCTTGCACTTCATGCAACATTCTTTCATGTCATATTTCCACATCATAAACACCATTCCATCAACTTTTCCAATATATTAAATCATACAATATATGCAATAATAGTAAGAAATATAATTCAAACATAACATTGCATTATTATTATCATACGAACTTACCTCGATACAAAATATTAGCAATCGGGCCTATTCCTTGTAAACTTTATTTTTCCCTCGATCACGACTTGAATCTCATTTGTCTTGATCTATAATACCAAATTAATTTATTTAATACATACATTCATCAAAACAGCCTTTAATACGAACTTTGGTAAAATTACCATTTGCCCCTAAACTTTTACATAATTACACTATTGCCCCTAGGCTCGGGAATTAAACTTCATCCCTCATTCTTATGTTTTACGACATGCTGATCATTTTTCCCTTCTATGATAACATCAAATTCTCACTCTAACATGCACTTATGACTATTAGGTATTTTTACCGATTAAGCCCTTTTACTCGTTTTCACTTAAAACCGAGTAGCACAGGTTGTCTAACATAATTTAAAACCTCATAATCTATCATAAAACACCAAAATACACAAATTTCACCTATGGGTATTTTTCCAAATACGAACCCTAGGTTGAATTATTGCTAGCATAAGCTTAATCAAGTTACTAGGATTCAAAAAACGTAAAGAACTTGAAAAACGGGGCTAGAACGGACTTACTATTGAGCTTGGAAAGCTTGAAAACCCTAGCCATGGCTTCCCCCCATGCTAATTTCGGCCTCCATATGGAGAAGATGACCATTTTGTGTTATTTTTCCCATTTTATTTCATTTAATATACAAATGACCAAAATGCCCTTACTACTAAACTTTCAAAAAAATTCCATCCATGTCCAATTTTTGTCCACAAACTTCAAAATGGTCTAATTACCATTTAAGGACCTTTTATTTAAAAACTCATAACAATTAAAGACTTCTAACATGTAAAACTCAACTTTTGTACTTTTTACAATTTAGTCCTTTTGACCAAATTGAGTGCCCAAATGTCTAAATTTTTAAATGAAATTTTCACGAAATCATTCCGTGAAATCGTAGACCATAAAGATATAATAAAAATAAAATTTTCCTCGTCAAATTTGTGGTCCTGAAACCACTGTTCCGACTAAGCCCAAAATTAGGATGTTACATAACCATCTGATACCCGTAGTAGCCTGCACTTAATACTACACACGTGATCGAAGTTATCGGGACTCCAAAAACGTAAAGAACATTAAAAATAGGGCTTGGAATCACTTACCATAGAGCTTGGAAGCTTGAAACAAACCCTAGCTATGGAGAACCCTTGAAATTCCGGCCTAATGAAGAAGATGAGCAAATTTTTGCTTGATTTTTCCCTTTTTAATTCATTTATTAACTAAATGACCAAAATGCCCTTTTTACTAAACTTTCAATTTTTATCCATGTAAGCCCATTTTTGTCCAAAATCATAGAAATTGGTCAAATTTCTATTTAAGGACTTATAATTAATATTCTAAAGAAATTTCATGCTAAAAGCTTCTAGAATGCAAGTTTTGCAACTTATTCAATTTAGTCCCTAATTTCGAATTGGACACTTTAGGCATAAAATTTCTTCACGAAATTTTCACACAATCATGCAACCACATCATAGACCTCAAAATAATTATAAAATAATTAGTTATATCTCGAATTTGTGGTTTCAAAACCACTATTCCGTTTAGGCCCTAAATCGGGTTGTCACATTATTCTTGAATATGACCTTTGTTACATTGCATAATAAGTAATATTAGCATGTTTAGATTCTATTTTGGTATGTTAAAGTGTTAGACAAATAGTTGCTATGTATTAAGTATATATATATTTATGATGCGCTGATGTGAAAGACAAACTATGTTTAATATAGGGGTTTAGTTCTTTGAAATGTTTAGGCATGTAAAGTGATTGAATAAAGTTGAAAGTGAACAATTGTTAAAGCATAAATATTAAGCATATTTTCATATGGCTAAAGCTTTAGAAATTGACCATATGAATAGTAACTTATGCTTTTATTAAACAAGATGGTTTGATGCAAGTTTAGTAAGTGGCTTCGTTAATTGTGCTTTATTTATTAAGTATATGTTATATGAAATTTTTGTGTGTATTAATGGAATAGCAAATAAGTAAGCTTGGCTTAGTAAAAATTTATAATAAGGTTGCATATATATTTGCTCTTGAATAATAAGTAATTAGTTGTTTAATTCCTATGCTTATATTCGGCCAGTTAATAATGAATTATGGTTTTATGTTTGTTGATTTCTGTGCACCTATAATATTTTGGTTTGGTTTAGTATACGTTCATATGTGGTGGATAAAATGATTAATTCCTATATGTATCCATGAATATTTGGAAGCTGTATCTCATTCGGTAATACCTCGTAACCCCATTTTGAAGATGGACACGAGTTAGGGGTGCTACATTTGATTGGTATCAGAGCTACAATTTAGTCAGTTCTAGGACTAACGTAGCGTGTGTGAATCTTGCTATACATGCCATAATTATAAACTGCGATAGTATGATGATTCCTGACAATTAAAAATGTGTTTTCTTATAGTAAATGGATCCCGATCGAGCCGTAACGAATGACATAAAAAGTAATATGCCCGCTCCTGCTCAGAAGGTAGTGTCGACTAATTCTAGGCTTATTTCAAGTAGTATAGAGGGAGAGGCTAAGCAAGCCTTCTTCCAGTTAATGAATGAATGGTTCATGGAGTTCATTCGAATGAATCTGGCTGCTCACAACCTCCACCCCCTCAAGTGCCTGTAACTTCCCAAGTTATCCAAAAAGAAAAGAAAAGAAAAGCTAATTTTGAAGCCAGAGATTCCCGTAAGAGATCATCGGGTAAGATGTTTCAGTCAGCATTGAAGAAATTCAGGGATGATTTTGGCGGATCAAAAAATACTGTGGGTTTTTCTAGATGTGATCGAGACAGACCACATGTGAGTTCACGAGCCATTTCGATTGCTAGTGTTGGTAATGTCCGATCGAATCGACCTGAGTGTAAGCATTGTGGTAAACGACATCCTAGAAATTGTAGATTGCTTGATCGGTCCTATTTTAAATGTGGGTCGATGGATCATTTCATTCGTGAATGCCCTATGTTAGCCGAGTAAAATATCATACAAAGTGCGACCGAGTAATGTGTCAGTTCGAGGTAGATCACCCAGACATATGGGTAATGTGAGTAGCAATCAGAGAATAACTAAAGACACTGTAGTTCAATTTGAGGCTCGTGCACATGCCACAGCTTATGCTATTCGGGCTCGCGAAGAGGCTTCATCCCTAAATGTTATTACTGGTATATTCACTCTCCATGATACTAGTGTAATTGTATTGATTGATCCTGGTTTGACACATTCTTAGGTATGTGAGACTCTAGTATCCAGTCAGAATTTGCCTGTAGAGTCTGCTAAGTTTATGATTAGAGTATCGAACCCCTTGGGCCGGTGTATTCTGGTTGACAAAATGTGTAAGAATTGTCCATTGATGGTTCGAGATTCATCTTTTCCTGCTGATTTGATGTTGTTTCCATTCAACGAGTTTGAAATAATTCTGGGTATGGATTGGTTGAATTTGCACGATGCTGTTGTAAACTACAAACGAAAGACTATTAATTTGAGATGCCAAAACGATGAGATTAATCGGATTGAGTCTAATGATCTAAATGGTTTACCGATAGTGATATTTTCGATGTTAGCTCAGAAATATGTGAGAAAGAGTTGTGAAGCTTACTTTGCTTATGTGCTTGATTCTAAAGCGATTGAAAAGAAAATTGAATCAATACTAGTTGTGTGTGAGTATCCGAATGTGTCACCTGATGAATTACTGGGTTTGCCACCGATCTGGGAGGTAGAGTTTAATATTGAGTTAGTGTCTGAGATGACTCCTGATATCAATAGTTCTGTATAGAATGTCACTGACTGAATTAAAAGAATTGAAAGCTCTGTTGACCGAAGCTCCAGTGCTAGTTCAGCCAGAATTGGCTAAAGAATTTGTTATCTATAGTGATGCATCTTTGAATGGTTTGGTGTGACAGCCCTAATTTGACCCTAATCGAAAAGTGGTTTCGGGACCACAAAATCGAGTCACAAAAATAATTAAATGTTATATTATATGTCTATTATATGTTAAATTGCATGTGTGAAAATTTCATGCTTTGATTTTGTCATTTGGATGTGGAATTGTTAAAAAGGACTTGTGTGATAAAAGTCAAAAATGTGATAGGTAGAATTTAGAGGGCCGAATAATGCATGGTATATTACAAGGAGCACATGCATGTCAAATGGACCACTATTAAATTAGTGGACGGCAATGATGATAGATGATAAGTAATATATGTATTTTGTGTTAGTAAAATAATAACTTAATGGATATTATATGCATTCCATATTAGTATTATAATATTTAATGATTTTATAAGAGGAAATATATTAATTAATAAAAGTAAATAGGTGATGAAAACAAAATTTTCATCCATTCTTTCTCTCATTTGCCAAAATCTAAAGAACAAGGTAAAACAAAAGGCTCTTTGATATTTGTCCTTGGTGAATCTAATTGGAGGTATGTTTGATTTTATTTCTTGATAATTTATGTGAAATTGAGTTAATTGCTAAGCTCCTTTCATAGCCCATGACTCAATTTTTGTTATTGGTTTGAAGTGATGCATTCGGCTATGGGTTGTTTGAGTGTCTTTGAAGGTTTTTGATGGTTTTGGTATTAAATGTGATGATAGATGAGTTGAGCTTGATGAATAAGGATAGATGTGGTTAGATAGATAAATGGTAATCGGCTATTAGAGTATAATGCAAGAATTGTACATGGTAGTTTAAAATAAGGCTTGAATGGGAGATATAATTGCTGAATGATCAAATAGTTAATGAATTGAATAAGAGTTTAAAATGTTATTCGGGTATTGGTGTGAAGTTGTAAAAAATTCTTGTTAATTGTTGGAAGTTTGTGTTTATTTGTTAAATTAGCTTATTCCATGGTCGAATGTAATATTTGGTCAAGGAATGGTTTAATTGAATAAATAAAAGATGAGGGCATTCGGTCATGGTGTTATGTGCTAGCATGATATGTATGTGTGATTCAGGTGAAAAATGACAATCGGTTATTGTGTTATAGTAAGTAGATTTTGTTAAATGTTAAAAAATGTTTAAATGATAATTCTATTATAATAATTACCGAATGACATTTTGGTGAATGAAATCAGTGATTGTTTGCAAAGTTAGATTACTGAAAGTTTGAATTAGATGATTATAGTAATCGGCTAATGTGTTTATGTGGATATAGATGCCGAATGTGGACTTAAGAAATTAATTGGAAAATTTGTTGTTTATTTAGGTGATAGAAAGTATGAAATGGTCTTAAGTGATACGTGTATATAAGTAGATGGAAATGAAGTGTCGTATATTTTTGTCTATTGGATTAATTACACTTTGATTGTAATGTGCATGATTATTATTACTATGTTTAATATGTGTGAAAGCCGAATATACTCATGATACAATGCTGGACTAGTTGATCAATATGTGTTAAGGGAACGTGAATAAATATCTATTTGATGAGCTATATACTTGACTATATGGTTAAGATATGTATATGAAATTATGATAAGCCATATGAGTTTTGTGTTTGCGTATGTGAACTAGGTATACAATGAATATTCAACTATGAAGGTTAAAGGTTAAGTCATAGGAATTTTGGTGATATACATATTCGGTCATTAGGGTTATATGTACTTTTGCTATGTGGGTTATGTGTTAAGGTAAGTTACTTGTAACACCCCGTACCCGAGACCGTTGCCGGAGTCGAACACGAGGTGTTAACGGACTTAATTCATTTACTTACGCAGTTCATTTTAAAATTTCCAGACAAGCTAGCTAACTGCATCACAGTTACTTTAAAAATCATATCTCAAGTTCCAAAACTTGAAAACTGATTCTATAAATTTTTCCTGAAACTAGACTCATATGTCCATGTACAAATTGTTTTCTAGAATTTTTGGTCAAGCCAATTAGTACAGTTTATTAGTTAAAGTCTCCCCTGTTTCAGGGTTCGACTACTCTGACCTTCATGCATTACGACTTAGATATCTCCCTGTACAGAGCTTCAATACTTATGCTGTTTACTTCTAATGAAACTAGACTAAAAAAAAAATCTATACATATAAAGTATGACTTCTAATTATCTCTGGTTAATTTATGGTAAATTTTCAAAATCAGAACAGGGGATCCAGAAAACGCTCTGTCCCTGTTTCACGAAAACTTAAACATCTCATAAAATACAGCTCATATGGTCATTTTGTTTCTTTCATATGAAAATAGACTCATCAAGATTCGATTACATAATTTATTCACTATTTAATTCCATTCCTACTATTTTTAGTGATTTTTCAAACTTACATCACTACTGCTGTCAGCATCTATTTTAAGGTAAATTTTACCTATTTCCTAATTTTCCATGAATCAAATAGCAAATTGACATACATTATTATCAAGGGTAATCCCGATTAGCCATGACGTACGTAGCACCAATAGGACCATGATTGGCCATTCCAATGGCTAGTCATTACCAAACATTTCCACACCACTTAATAACCATATCACAAGACCATAATGTTATACTTGAAATATCGAGCCATTTTCGCATGGCTATATGAATACACATTACCAAAGGGTACTTAATTAACAACAAGGGTCAGCCCTATACATGCCATTTTCAACTAAAAGAGTACCAAAAAGTGGCTTAGATAGTGTGGATGACTTCGACTTTGACACTTCCGAGTCCGTTAGCTGACGAACAAAATCTATAAAACAGAGAATCAAAGTAATGAGTAAGCATTTTAATGCTTAGTAAGTTCAAGTAATGAAATTATTTACGACTAAAGTATAGCGTTCATATGACTAAATGAATAGCTGCATATCGCATATTCCCAAAATCATACTTACTTCACACTTCAACCAAGATACTCATACACGAGGAATCAAACCGAACTAAAGGCGGAAGTTGCTAATCAATAGGCGAATACTATCTAAAAGGAATTAACTTTTTCGATGCATATCTGAAACATACCTTATCGTTTGGATTTTATGAGCGTATTAATTGAAATTATTACAGCAAGATCGCTCAATTCCAAACCTAAGTACCTTGAGTTTAGCGGATATAGCAACTTCGCACAAATGCCTTGGTCTTAGCCCGGATATAGTCAATAGCACAAAAGCCTTCGGGACTTAGCCCGGATATAGTCACTAGCACAAATGCCTTTGGGACCTAGCCCGGATATAGTCAATAGCACAAATGCCTTCGGGACTTAGCCCGGATATAGTCACTAGCACAAAAGCCTTCGGGACTTAGCCCATATATCATTCGAATAATCATGCACATATATCAATAAATCATGACACATCCATATTTCATTTTCATTACTAAAGCTCAAACACAAGACACTTATCAAACCTTACCAATTTCGGCTCAATAGCCACATACAAAGAGCATGATTTTGATTGGCTTTATAACATGATCTCTATACACATTCGGCTACCCGTCACAAGTATAACTAATCACCTCAATATATAATTCAAGTAGAATCATTATATCACCGTTTATTTGTTATGCTTATATGTCATTGTGACATCCCTAAAGTGACCCTAGTCGGAAAGCGGTTTCGAGACCGCTAAACTGAGTCACTAAATTATTTGAGTATGATAGTTACTGTCTAAATATGTAAAAATGCATGTGTGAATTTTTTTAATTCTTTGATTTAGTTAATTTGAAGGTGAATTGAAAGAAAAAGGACTCATGTGAAAGGATTTAATTATATGTGGCTAATTTTAAGAGGTTAATAAAGGAATGAAGTAAAATAAATGGAGTTGCATGTCAAATAACCCATTTGACAAGGTTAGTGGCCGGCCATGACAAAATTATGGGCAAGGAACATGTTTCCAACATGTTATGCTAGTGGTGTATGTAGGAAGCCATAAAATAATAGCTAGCATTAAAGAAATGAACAAAAAAATGAGCATGGATGCCCCCCCATTGTGCCGTAACTAGAGAGAAAAAACAAAAAAAAAATTGTTCATCTTTTCCCCTCCTTCCTTTGGCCGAAATTCCTAAGAGGAAGAAGAGATTTTTGCTTCATTTTCTTTGTTTAGAAGAGATCTAGAAGGAGATTTGGCTAAACTTGCATCAAGATTAAGGTATGTTGAGGTTGTGTCATGAGATTCATGCTTGTTTTGGTTGCTAACTTGATGTGCATGTTAGCCATGGTTCAAATCCTTGCTATGCCATGAAAAATGGTATTTGGCCAAGGTTGATATTGTGTTAAAGCCATTGCATGCTAAATGTGAAGCTTGTTGATGATGCATGTAATGATGGATTGACTACTCTTGAAATTTCTTTTTAGTATTCTTGAGTAGGACATTGAATTCTTTGTTTAACCATGACCGAAGTTGAAAGAGTATGGTTGTGATGTATTCGCCATGGTGCATTCATGAGCATGATTTATGCTTGCTACTTGATTGGTAAAATTTGTGTTTGGATGGGTATGAACCCTTGAGATTCGACCTTGCACCTATATGTGTATACATGTTTGCACATGATGTATTGGCATGACATATATACTATTTCAAGGTATATATTTGCTTGTGATGATGTTTCGGTTATGAAGTACATGAGAGATGTGTATTGAGCTACAATATGTAATCGTTAGTTAGTAAAATGCATCTTGTTTTGTGTGGTATTAAGTGCATAATTGGCCTCAACATGGACATGCATATTCGGCCACATGAGGGAAAATTGGTGTGCATGCATTCGGTTAGAGGCAAGCATATTGATGCCTATTCTTGGCTTAGAAAATTGACTAAGAGGAATATTAACTAATGTGTTGAGTTCGATTCGTGATTTCGTACATATGCGACTTTGATGCCTAATGAGCATATATATTGGCTAGGTATCTTGAATTCCTCTTCGATGCTCAAATGATAAAACCAATTTATTTGTTAAATTAAGCTCAAGAGCAAAGGGAGCTAAATCGGATAAGGGAAGGAAAAGTCATCGAATAGCCGTCGAAATTGTTCGACCACGTCCGAGGTAAGTTTTGATATCGAAACTTAGATTTGGATTCGATTGAATGAAGTAATAAGCAATCAATTTGTGCCTTAGTATGTGGCCATTGAGCCGAAATGATATTTTTGCTAAGTGAATTGTGCATAAAAGTTGTGTTATGAAATTGAAACAAAGATGTGTATGAATGTTCGAGTGATATCCGGCTAAGCCGAAGGCAATTGTGCAAATTGTGATATCAAGGGCTAAGCTTAGAAAGGCAATTGTCGAAGTTATGATATCAGGGCTAAGCCGAAGGCAATTAATGCAAATTGTGATATCCGGGTTAAGTCCGAAGGCCTTTGTGCGGGTTACCATAACCAGGCTATGTCCGAAGGCGTTTGAGCAGTAGCTATATCCGGATAAACTCGGAAGGTATGTGATTCAAGAACTTTGAACTTGCTGGAAAATTTTCAGTTAATGCACTTGTGAAATTCCCAACAACAAGGTATGTTTTGTGTGTGCCTCGCACACTATGAGTAAAATGCGTATGAATATTCGCTCTAATGATAAATGAGCTATCGGCATTAACTAGGCCGTTATTTGTGTATGAATATAAGAGTTGGGATTGTGAAGTAAGCATGTCTTTGAGAAATTGTGCATATGAATTATTGTTTAGCTACTTGAATGCTATGCTTGGGTTGTGTGTATATTATGGCTCGAAACTTACTAAGCATAAATTGCTTACTCCGTTTCTTTGTTTCTCTGTTTATAGATTTTGCTCGTTAGCGATCGGATTCGGATTCGGCAAGACTAGTTGGTTCATGGAGACTACAAAATAGGTAAGACCTACCTTAAAAACAGGTGCTACCATTTGCGAGTGATGAGAATGTGAAAAATCACAAAAATTGTAGGGATGGTATTAAATAGTGAAAGAATTATGTAAATGAACCTTGATAAGTCTACTTTCATATGGAAGAAAGCAAGCGGTCATAGGAGTTACGTGTTAAGAGATATTAAAGTTATCGTGAGACAGGGCGGAAGCGGTTTTTGGGTCCCCATCAGCGACTTTAAAAATTGCTATAAATTATCCGAGAAAGAATTAGAAGTCATGCCTTATATGTGCAGATTCCATTTTGAGTCTAGTTTCATTAGAAACAAATGGCACCAGTATTAATGTGACACCCCTAATGTGACCCTAGTGGGAGAGTGGTTTCGGGACCACTGGCCCGAGTCACAAGAATAATTAGGTGTTATATTACATGCTTATTGTATGTGGAATTTGTATGCGTAAATATTTCGTGTCTTGATTTTTATTAATTAGGTGCAAATTTATAAGAAAGGACCCATGTGCTAGGACTTGAAAATGTGATAGGTGTATTTTTAAGTGGCCTAATAATGCATGAAGTGAAATAAATGGAGTTGCATGTCAATTATCCCATTTCCTAAGGTGGATGGCCGGCCATGACAAATTATGGGCAAGGGAAAACATGTTTCCAACATGTTTGGCTAGTGAGTTATGTAGGAAGTATTATAATAAAAATAAGCATAAAAAATGAAAAAAAAAAAAAGAGAAAGATGAGCTTGGATGCCCCTTGTTGCCGTGAGTAGAGGAAAAGAGAGGAGAAATTTTTGTCCATCCATTTTCACTTCTTGGCGAAAATACTAAGGAAAAGGGGAGGATTTTTGCTTCATGCTTGGTTTAGAAGAGATCTAGAAGGAGATTTGGCTAAATTGCATCAAGATTAAGGTATGTATGAGGTTGTGTTGGGAGTTTCATGCATGTTTTGGTTGCTAACTTGATGTGCATGTTAGCCATGGCTCAAATCTTTGTTATGGCATGGAAATGGTATTTGGCCAAAGTTGTTATGGTGATAAAGCCATTGCATGCTAAGTGTGAAGCTTGATGATGATGCATGCAATGATGGATTGTCTACTCTTGAGTAAGATTTTGAGTTTTCTTTTGTTCAACCATGATTGAAGTTAAAAGGGGCATGATTGTCATATTAAGCCATGATGCATTCATGAGCATGATTCATGCTTCTTGCATGTTAGTTAAAATTTGTGTTTTGGATGGCTATGGACACCTTGAAATTGGCCATGCTCATATATGTATATATATGTTTGCACATGATGTTTTGGATATGAAGGAAGTGATGAATATGTTTGTTTAAAGAAGAAGATGTTGAAGAATAATTGTGAAATTGCAAGCACATTATTTAGCACACATATGAGTGCTTGATGCTATATTATAAGTTTTGAGCTACAATATGCAAAGCATTAACTAGTAAAATGCATGCTGTTTTTGTGAGGTATTAAGTGCATAATTGGCCTCAACATGTACATGAATATTAGGCCTTGGGTAGCCTATTGAAGGCCTTAGCTTTTCCTTGATGCTCGAATAAATTGTATTGAATTGCTTGATGTAGTATAAAATGTGCATGACCATTGTGTATTCAAGCTAAAGGGTGGCCATATGACCATTTAAACTCCTTGTCATATTAGCCATAAGCTAGCACAATGAGGTTTTAATAAATTGAATTTGTTTGAATTAGCTCAAGAGCTTAGAGGGCCACAATTGGACAAGGGAAGGAGAAAGTGATCGAATAGCCGTAAAAGCCGTTCGACAACATCCGAGGTAAGTCCTCAAGAAGTGACCCGACTTGAATTATGTGAAATGATGTATGGATGTGTATTGATTATTGATTATGTGTGTATGAGTATTTGAATGATACCGGGCTAAGTCCCGGCGATTATGCTAGTGATCATAATTGTGTTTGAGCCTTAATGTGAAAATGAAATATGTATGTCAATGATTATTGATGTATGTGCGCATGAGAAATTGAATGATATCCGGGCTAAGCCCGAAGGCGTTAATGCTGGAAATTATATCCGGGTTAAGACCGAAGGTAATTGTGCTAGTGGCTACATCAGGGCTAAGACAAAGGCATTCGTGCGAGTCATTCTATCCGGGCTAAGACCAAAGGCATTTGTGCACGTGGTTATATCGGTTATATTCGAAGAATCTTGGGCTGGAGGTGAGTGTTGGTTGCTGTAATGAATTCAATTAATGCGCTCGAAAAGCCCAAAGAATAAGGTACATTTATATGTGCATTGGAAAGTCGACATGTTTGAGCAACATTAGCTCAATCGTCTAGCAATTTCAGCTATTGAATTGATCGATACTTTGTGAAAGTATATAATGATGAAGTGTGAAGTAAGAATGACTATGTGAATGTGTATTAATGGAATGATGCATTTGGTTATGTGAATGTATTGCTTTAATTAAAGCTGATTATATTCCTTGAGGCTTACTAAGCATAAAAATGCTTACCCGTTGCTTTGGCTCTCTTTTATAGATTTAAGCTCGATAGCAATCGGATTCGGGATCAATAAAGTCGAAGTCATCCACACTATCAACGCCTCTATTTTGGTATAAATTTTGTTTGAACTTTGAAATGGCATGTATAGGACTACCCTTGTTGGTTTAAAAATGTGGTGATGTATATTTATACGGCCATGCGAAAATGGCTCGTAAAAGGAAGCATGAACTTAGACTATTTTTGGTTTGTATGTATATATATGGTGTCATGATGTGATTATGGATTGGAAATGGGAATGTTGGTCACATGATCAGCCATTGGTATGGTTAAAATGATCATATATGAACCTATGTATGGCAAGACTAGTTGGTTCATGGAGACTACAAAATAGGTAAGACCTACCTTAAAAACAGAAGCTGCCAGCTGCAGTGACGTGAATGTGAAAAATCACCAAAATTTGTAGGAAGGGTATTAAATAGTGAATAAGCTATGTAAATGAACCTTGATGAGTCTATTTTCATATGGAAGAAACGAAATGGTCATAGGAGTTACAGGTTAAGAGATATGAAAGCTATTGTGAGACAGGACCAGAACGGTTTCTGGGTCCCCTGTCGCAACTTTAAAAATTTACTATAAATTATTCAGAAAGAATTAGGAGTCATGCCTTATATGTACAGATTCCATTTTGAGTCTAGTTTCATTAGAAACAAACGATACCAGTATTAAATCCCTGTACAGAGAGATATTCAAGTTATAGCGCGCGAGGGTCAGAGCAGTCGATCCCTGTAACATGGGCAACTTTAACTAATAAACTCTACCAATTGGCCCAACCAAAAATTCTAGAAATAAATCCATGGATGTATATATGAGTCTAAATTCAGGTAAAATTTACGAAACCAGTTTCCGAGTTTTGAAACTCGAGATATGATTTTTAAGGCGACGGTGACGCAGTTTTCCAGCCTGACTGGAAATGTCAAATTGGTGGCAAAACATGTGAACTTGGCTTGTTAACCCCTCGTGTCCGACACCGGCGATGGTCTCGGGTTCGGGGTGTTACAATTTTATTGGTATCAGAGTCACGTTTTAGTCGATTCTAGGACTACCGTGATGTGTTTGGGGTCTAGCTTTACGTGCCATTAAATGATGAATCGATAGTGTGGTGATTTCTGACAATTTGACTTTGTGTTTGTTTATAGCAATGGATCCCGATCCCAACCAAGCGATAGTGATGATGTGGAGAGTGTGGCGCTGCTCAGCGCAAGGGGCAGCGGCGCAGACTCTCAACCTATGGCCAACAATCCGAATGATGAGGCTAGGCAAGCCTTTTATAGTGTGATGAGCGAATGGTTTAATCAATACATTCGAACTAACACGGCATTCCACAACCTCCATTCCCGACAAATGCAACCCCGCACCTACAATACCTCGGTTGTTGACCAAATAAGGTCAAGTAAGCCCCACCGATAGGATTAGAAAACATGGGGCCACTGAATTTAAGGCTACGGATGATGATGATGCCGAAGCGAGCTGAATTTTGGTTGGATAACACTATCCGGTGCTCGATGAGCTATCACATATACCGATGAGTGCTTAAAGTGTACCATCTCCTTGCTACGTGAGTCCGCCTACTATTGGTGGAGTACTCGACTTGTGGTACCTAGAGAGCAAGTGACTTGGGAATTCTTTCAAACCGAGTTAGAAAAAATATATCGGTCGATTCATCGACCAAAAGCGAAGGAATTTCTTGATCTTAAGCAAGGTTCTATGTGGGTTACCAATTCTGAGCGAAAATTTGTGAGGCTTAGCCGATCTGTGAGAATGCATTTAGTCCAAAGCTATTATGTGTAAGCGCTTTGAGGATGGGCTAAATGATGATATAAGGATGTTCGTTGGCATTCTCGAAATCGAGAGTTCGTAGTACTTGTTGAGCGAGCTTGTAAAGCCGAAGAGCTTAGAAAGGAGAAACAAAAAGTTGATGTGGGAGCAGGAGAATTCGAAAGAGGTCCTCGGAAAGTCTCTTCAACGAGCATCGAAGAGATTTGAGATGATGTGAGCCGGTCTAGGCGTTTGGGCTTTTCTAGAGCGAGGGCGCGATCGACCCCTGTGACCACACGAGTCACTTGATCGCCCGATGGTGGAAATGATCGTAGAGAGAGGCGAGTGTCTACATTGTGGCAAATGGCATTCGGGAGCTGTTGGTTTCGTGATCGCTCTGCTATAAGTGTGGATCGGCCGACCACTTTATGAAGGATTGCAGGATGCATGAGCAGAATGTAAGTCAAAGTGGAAACCGGGTGCTACCTTTGCTCGAGGTAGGCCACCTAGAAATATGGGCAATGTCGGTGGCGGTCGGAGAGGATCTAGAGATGCTACCATCGGATCTGAGGCTCGTGCTCTGCTAGGACTTATGCCATCTGCGCCTTGAGGATCTTGCCTCTCCGGATGTCATTACCGGTACTTTCACTCTTTTCAATACAAATGTGATTGCTTTGATTGACCACGGTTCTACTTATTCATATATATATGAAACCTTAGCATCCGATAAGACTTTGCCTATTGAGTCTCTTGAGTTTGTAATTCGGTGTCAAACCCCTTGGGTCATTCGTGCTTGTCAACAAAGTGTGCAAGAAAAGTCCCTAGTGTTCGAGGTTCTTGTTTTCCGTGATTTGATGCTTTTGCCGTTCGATGAGTTCGACGTTATTCTTGGTTTGGATTGGTTGACCATGCGATCACGGTTGTAAATTGCAAGAGCAAGACAATCAATTTGAGGAAGCGAATGACAAGATAATTCGGGTTGAGTCTACGGACTTAAAGGGTTGCCGGTTATAATATCGGTGATGTTGGCCCGAAATATGTAAGAAAAGGTGCGAAGCGTACCTTGCGTCGTGCTTTCGATGACAAGGAATCGAGAAAAAGAAACCCGAATCTGTGCGTGGTTTGTGAATACCGGATGTTTTCCCAAGAATTGCCGGGTTTACCACTGTTAGAAATAGAATTTGGCATCAATTGGTACTGGTACCACTCAATTTCGATAGCTCCGTATCGTATGGCACCATGGAATTAAAGGAGTTAAGCTCGGTTGCAAGAATTGGTGGATAGAGGTTTTGCTGCCCGAGTTTCTACCCTTGGGTGCGCCGTATTGTTCGTGAAAAGAAGGATGGAACCATGCGGTGTGCATCGACTATCGTCGACAATAAAGCGACGATAAAGAACAAATATCCGTTACCACGTATCGATGACTTGTTCGATCAAGCTGAAGGAGCCTCGGTGTTCTCGAAAATAGATTTGAGATCGGGCTATTATCAATTGCGAACCCGAGATTGAGCGTACCCAAGGCGCCTTGAGCGAGATATGGTCACTATGAGTTCCTAGTGATGCCGTTTGGGCTCACTAATGCCCTACGGTATTTATGGATTTAATGAATCGAATCTTGAGACCATATTTGGATCAATTAGTAGTCGTGTTCATTGATGACATCTTGGTCTATTCAAGAAATGAGACCGAACATCTTTGAACACTGCGATTAGTCTTTGCAAATTTTACGGGATAAGCAATTATATGCTAAGTTAAACAAGTGTGAGTTACGGTTAAGAGGTTAGCTTCTTGGGTCATGTGGTATCTGCATCGGGTATTGAGTGGGACAGAATAAAATTTCAGCCATACTTAATTGGAAGCCTCAGAAATATTCTTGAGGTTCGAGCTTTTTGGGCTTCTTGGTTATTACCGACAATTTGTAAAGGTTTCTCAACGATAGCCACGCCAATGAAGCTACTCCAAAAGGATGTTAAGTTGAATGGGCGGAGAAATGTCAAAAAGTTTCGATCAATGAAAACTTATTTGGTGAAGCCCCAATTCTAGTGCAACCGAGTCCGACAAAGAGTTTGTCATCTATAGCGACGCCTCCCTACTTGGGTTAGGTTGTGTATTGATGCAAGAAGGTCGAGTTGTGGCCTATCGTCGAGGCAATTAAAGCCACATGAGAAAAATTATCCGACTCATGATCTCGAATTGGCGCCATCGTGTTCGCCTTAAAGATTTGGCGACATTACTTATTTGGTGAAAGGTGCCATGTGCTTTTCGGATCACAAAAGTCTCAAATATTTGATGACCCAAAGAGACTTAAATCTGCGACAAAGGCGTTGGCTCGAGCCATTAAAGGATTCTGAGCTGGTCATTGACTATCACGGGAAAGGCGAATGTGGTTGCGGATGCCTTGAGTCGTAAATCATTATTAAACTTCTGGCGATGAGCGTGCACTTATGCATCCGATCCGATAGTGTGTTAGTAGCTGAATTGAAAGCCAAACCACTATTGATACATCAAATTCGAGAAGCTCGAAAAGTCGACGACGAGTTGGTACGTAAAAGCGAAATTTGAGTGTGTTAGAACAAGGACTCGAAATTTCAAATCGATGATGACGATTGTTTGAGGTTCAAAAAGTCGTCTGTGTGTTCAAAAGAATTGGAAGTCATTTCGATAATTCTGAATGAAGCCCATTGTAGCGAATGGCAATCCACGAGATCGAAGATGTACAATGATTTGAAACGTCGGTTTTGGTGGCATGGTATGAAGCGAGACATCTCCGACTTTGTTTGAGATGTTTAATATGTCAACAAGTGAAAGCGGAACATCAGTGCCTTGAGGATTACTTGACCAATCACGATACTCGAGTGGAAATGGGATCGAGTCACAATGGACTTTGTATCCGGACGCCATTGTCGGCAAGTAAGAAGGATGCGGTTTGGGTCGTGGTAGATAGATTGACTAAGTCGGCCCACTTTGTCCCGTACATACGGATTTTCAATGGACAAACTAGCGAATTATGCGTTTCTCGATTGTGAGATTACAGGGTGCCTATTTCCATCGTGTCGGATAGAGATCAGAGATTTACCTCGCAATTTTGGAAAAGGTTGCAAGAAGCTTTGGGTACCAAGTTGCATTTCAAAGCCGCCTTTCACCCCAAACCGATGGTCAATCCGGCGGATAATTCGGATACTTGAGGATATGTTGAGATGTTGCGTCCTCGAGTTTAGTGGTTCATGGGAGCGGTATTTGCCGTTGATTGAATTAAACACAACAACGACTTTCAATCAAGTATTAAGATGGCACCCTACGAGGCTTTATGCGATCGTAAATGTCGTACACCATTGTTTTGGGTGAGCTTGGTGAAAGCAAGATTTTCGGGTGGATTTGGTTAGAGATCTTTGAGCGAAAGTGAAAGTAATTCGTGAAAGTCGAAGATAGCCTCCGATCGTCGAGAAGTCATCACGCGGATCTGAAGCGTAAGGATATCGAGTATCATGTGGGTGATAAAGTGTTTCTCAAGGTATCGCCTTGGAAAAAGATACTCGATTCGACCGTAAGGGCAAAATGAGCCGAGGTTCATTGGGCCATATGAGATATCCGAAGCGAGTCGGTCGATGGCATATCGTTTGATTTTGCCCCCGAACTCAAAAGGTTCACGATGTCTTTCATGTTTTGATGCTTCGACGCTATAGATCCGATCCATCACACGTGATTAGCCCATCGAAATTGAAATCCAAGCTAATATGAGTTATGAGGAAGAACAGATTAAGTATCCTATCACGAGAGTGAAAGAGTTGCGAAACAAGCGGGTTCCGCTAGTGAAAGTGTTATGGCTCAAGCACGGATAGAAGAAGCTACTTGGGAGACCGAGAACTCTATGAGAGGCGATATCAAACCTATTTACAGTAAGATTTTGAGGGACGAAAATCTCTTAAGTGAGGGAGAGTTGTGACACCCTAATGTGACCCTAGTCGGAGAGTGGTTTGGGACCACGAAACCGAGTCACTAAGAAATAATTAGGTGTTATATTACATGCTTATTGTATGTGGAATTTGTATGCGTAAATATTTAGTGTCTTGATTTTTATTAATTAGGTGCAAATTTATAAGAAAGGACCCATGTGCTAGGACTTGAAAATGTGATAGGTGTATTTTTAAGTGGCCTAATAATGCATGAAGTGAAATAAATGGAGTTGCATGTCAATTATCCCATTTCCTAAGGTGGATGGTAGGCCATGACAAATTATGGGCAAGGAAAACATGTTTCCAACATGTTTGGCTAGTGAGTTATGTAGGAAGTATTATAATAAAAATAAGCATAAAAAATGAAAAAAAAAAAAAAGAGAAAGATGAGCTTGGATGCCCTTGTTGCCGAGTGAGTAGAGGAAAGAGAGGAGAAATTTTTGTCCATCCATTTTCACTTCTTGGCGAAAATACTAAGGAAAAGGGGAGGATTTTTGCTTCATGCTTGGTTTAGAAGAGATCTAGAAGGAGATTTGGCTAAATTGCATCAAGATTAAGGTATGTATGAGGTTGTGTTGGGAGTTTCATGCATGTTTTGGTTGCTAACTTGATGTGCATGTTAGCCATGGCTCAAATCTTTGTTATGGCATGGAAATGGTATTTGGCCAAAGTTGTTATGGTGATAAAGCCATTGCATGCTAAGTGTGAAGCTTGATGATGATGCATGCAATGATGGATTGTCTACTCTTGAGTAAGATTTTGAGTTTTCTTTTGTTCAACCATGATTGAAGTTAAAAAGGGCATGATTGTCATATTCGGCCATGATGCATTCATGAGCATGATTCATGCTTCTTGCATGTTAGTTAAAATTTGTGTTTTGGATGGCTATGGACACCTTGAAATTCGGCCATGCTCATATATGTATATATATGTTTGCACATGATGTTTTGGATATGAAGGAAGTGATGAATATGTTTGTTTAAAGAAGAAGATGTTGAAGAATAATTGTGAAATTGCAAGCACATTCGGCCTAGCACACATATGAGTGCTTGATGCTATATTATAAGTTTTGAGCTACAATATGCAAAGCATTAACTAGTAAAATGCATGCTGTTTTTGTGAGGTATTAAGTGCATAATTGGCCTCAACATGTACATGAATATTAGGCCTTGGGTAGCCTATTGAAGGCCTTAGCTTTTCCTTGATGCTCGAATAAATTGTATTGAATTGCTTGATGTAGTATAAAATGTGCATGACCATTGTGTATTCAAGCTAAAGGGTGGCCATATGACCATTTAAACTCCTTGTCATATTCGGCCATAAGCTAGCACAATGAGGTTTTAATAAATTGAATTTGTTTGAATTAGCTCAAGAGCTTAGAGGCCACAATTGGACAAGGGAAGGAGAAAGTGATCGAATAGCCGTAAAAGCCGTTCGACAACATCAGAGTAAGTCCTCAAAAGTGACCCGACTTGAATTATGTGAAATGATGTATGGATGTGTATTGATTATTGATTATGTGTGTATGAGTATTTGAATGATACCGGGCTAAGTCCGGCGATTATGCTAGTGATCATAATTGTGTTTGAGCCTTAATGTGAAAATGAAATATGTATGTCAATGATTATTGATGTATGTGCGCATGAGAAATTGAATGATATCGGGCTAAGCCCGAAGGCGTTAATGCTGGAAATTATATCGGGTTAAGACCGAAGGTAATTGTGCTAGTGGCTACATCAGGGCTAAGACCGAAGGCATTCGTCGAGTCATTCTATCGGGCTAAGACCGAAGGCATTTGTGCTGCGTGGTTATATCCGGTTATATTCGAAGAATCTTGGGCTGGAGGTGAGTGTTGGTTGCTGTAATGAATTCAATTAAAGTATATAATGTCATGCGCTCGAAAAGCCCAAAGAATAAGATGCGTTTATATGTGCATTGGAAAGTCGACATGTTTGAGCAACATTAAGCTCAATCGTCTAGCAATTTCAGCTATTGAATTGATCGATACTTTGTGAAAGTATATAATGATGAAGTGTGAAGTAAGAATGACTATGTGAATGTGTATTAATGGAATGATGCATTTGGTTATGTGAATGTATTGCTTTAATTAAAGCTGATTATATTCCTTGAGGCTTACTAAGCATAAAAATGCTTACCCGTTGCTTTGGCTCTCTGTTTTATAGATTTATTTCGATAGCAATCGATTCGGGATCAATAAAGTCGAAGTCATCCACACTATCAACGCCTCTATTTTGGTATAAATTTTGTTTGAACTTTGAAATGGCATGTATAGGACTACCCTTGTTGGTTTAAAAATGTGGTGATGTATATTTATACGGCCATGCGAAAATGGCTCGTAAAAGGAAGCATGAACTTAGACTATTTTGGTTTGTATGTATATATATGGTGTCATGATGTGATTATGGATTGGAAATGGGAATGTTGGTCACATGATCAGCCATTGGTATGGTTAAAATGATCATATATGAACCTATGTATGGCAAGACTAGTTGGTTCATGGAGACTACAAAATAGGTAAGACCTACCTTAAAAAGAAGCTGCCAGCTGCAGTGACGTGAATGTGAAAAATCACCAAAATTTGTAGGAATGGTATTAAATAGTGAATAAGCTATGTAAATGAACCTTGATGAGTCTATTTTCATATGGAAGAAACGAAATGGTCATAGGAGTTACAGGTTAAGAGATATGAAAGCTATTGTGAGACAGGGCCAGAACGGTTTCTGGGTCCCTGTCCCAACTTTAAAATTTACTATAAATTATCCAGAAAGAATTAGGAGTCATGCCTTATATGTACAGATTCCATTTTGAGTCTAGTTTCATTAGAAACAAACAATACCAGTATTAAATCCCTGTACAGAGAGATATTCAAGTTATAGCCCGCGAGGTCAGAGCAGTCGATCCTTGTAACATGGGCAACTTTAACTAATAAACTGTACCAATTGGCCCAACCAAAAATTCTAGAAATAAATCCATGGATGTATATATGAGTCTAAATTCAGGAAAATTTACGAAACCAGTTTCGAGTTTTGAACTCGAGATATGATTTTAAAGCTGACGGTGGCGCAGTTTTCCACTGATTGGAAATGTCAAATTGGTGGCAAAACATGTGAACTTGGCTTGTTAACCCCTCGTGTCCGACACGGCGATGGTCTCGGGTTGAGGTGTGTTACAATTTATTGGTATCGAGCCACGTTTTAGTCGATTCTAGGACTACGTGATGTGTTTGGGGTCTAGCTTTACGTGCCATTAAATGATGAATCGATAGTGTGGTGATTTACGACAATTTGACTTTGTGTTTGTTTATAGCAATGGATCCGATCCCAACGAGGCGATAGCGATGATGTGGAGAGTGTGGCGCTGCTCAGCGCAAGGGACAATGGCAGCGGACTCTCAACCTATGGCCAACAATCCGAATGATGAGGCTAGGCAAGCCTTTTATAGTGTGATGAGCGAATGGTTTAATCAATACATTCGAACTAACACATTTGTTCCACAACCTCCATTCCCGACAAATGCAACCCCGCACCTACAATACCTCCGTTGGCCCGACCAAATAAGGTCAAGTAAGCCCCGGTCGATAGGATTGAAAACATGGGGCCCTGAATTTAAGGCTACGGATGATGATGATGCTTAGCGAGCTGAATTTTGGTTGGATAACACTATCCGGGTGCTCGATGAGCTATCACAGTATACCCGATGAGTGCTTAAAGTGTACCATCTCCTTGCTCGTGAGTCCGCCTACTATTGGTGGAGTACTCGACTTCATGGTACCTAGAGAGCAAGTGACTTGGGAATTCTTTCAAACCGAGTTAGAAAAAATATATCGGTCGAGATTCATCGACCAAAAGCGAAGGAATTTCTTGATCTTAAGCAAGGTTCTATGTCGGTTACCAATTACGAACGAAAATTTGTGAGGCTTAGCGATCTGTGGCGAGAATGCATTTAAATCGAAGCTATTATGTATAAGCGCTTTGAGGATGGGCTAAATGATGATATAAGGATGTTCGTTGGCATTCTCGAAATCTGAGAGTTAAGTAGTACTTGTTGACGAGCTTGTAAAGTGAAGAGCTTAGAAAGGAGAAACAAAAGTTGATGTGGGAGCAGGAGAATTACGAAAGAGGTCCTCGGGAAAGTCTCTTCAACGAGCATCGAAGAGATTTCGAGATGATGTGAGCCGGTCTAGGCGTTTGGGCTTTTCTAGAGCGAGGGCCGCGATCGACCCCTGTGACCACGAGTCACTTGATGCTTGATGGTGGAAATGATCGTAGAGAGAGGCGGAGTGTCTACATTGTGGCAAATGGCATTCGAGGAGCTGTTGGTTTCGTGATCGCTCCTGCTATAAGTGTGGATCGGCCGACCACTTTATGAAGGATTGCAGAGATGCATGAGCAGAATGTAAGTCAAAGTGGAAACCGGGTGCTACCCTTTGCTCGAGGTAGGCCACCTAGAAATATGGGCAATGTCGTTGGCGGTCGGAGAGGATCTAGAGATGCTACCATCGGATCGAGGCTCGTGCTCTGCTAGGACTTATGCCATCTGGCAGCGCTTGAGGATCTTGCCTCTCGGATGTCATTACGGGTACTTTCACTCTTTTCAATACAAATGTGATTGCTTTGATTGACCACAGGTTCTACTCATTCATATATATATGAAACCTTAGCATCGATAAGACTTTGCCTATTGAGTCTCTTGAGTTTGTAATTCAGTGTCAAACCCTTGGGTCATTACGTGCTTGTCAACAAAGTGTGCAAGAAAAGTCCCCTAGTGTTAGAGGTTCTTGTTTTCCGTGGATTTGATGCTTTTGCCGTTCGATGAGTTCGACGTTATTCTTGGTTTGGATTGGTTGACCATGCGATGCGGTTGTAAATTGCAAAACAAGACAATCAATTTGAGGAAGCCTTGAATGACAAGATAATTGGGTTGAGTCTACGGACTTAAAGGGGTTGTCATTTGTAATATCGTGATGTTGGCCCGAAATATGTAAGAAAAGGGTCTGGCGTACCTTGCGTCGTGCTTTCGATGACAAGGAATCGAAAAAGAAACCCGAATCGTGCGTGGTTTGTGAATACCGGATGTTTTCCCAGAAGAATTGCGGGTTTACCACATTAGAAATAGAATTTGGCATCGAATTGGTACTGGTACCACTCAATTTCGATAGCTCCGTATCGTATGGCACCAGCATGAATTAAAGGAGTTAAGCTTCGATTGCAGAATTGGTGGATAGAGGTTTTGCTGCTTGAGTTTCTCGCCTTAGGGTGCGCCGATATTGTTAAGTGAAAAGAAGGATGGAACCATGCGGTTGTGCATCGACTATCGTCGACAATAAGCGGCGATAAAGAACAAATATCCGTTACCGCGTATCGATAACTTGTTCGATCAAGCGAAGAACCTCGGTGTTCTCGAAAATAGATTTGAGATCGGGCTATTATCAATTGCGAATCAAGAGATTGAGCGTACCCAAAGGCGCCTTGAGCGAGATATGGTCACTATGAGTTCCTAGTGATGCCGTTTGGGCTCACTAATGCCCTACGGTATTTATGGATTTAATGAATCGAATCTTGAGACCATATTTGGATCGATTAAGTAGTCGTGTTCATTGATGACATCTTGGTCTATTCAAGAAATGAGGCCAGAACATCTTTGAACACTGCGATTAGTCTTTGCAAATTTTACGGGATAAGCAATTATATGCTAAGTTCGGCAAGTGTGAGTTACGGTTAAGAGAGGTTAGCTTCTTGGGTCATGTGGTATCTGCATCGAATTATTGAGTCGACGAATAAAATTTCAGCCATACTTAATTGGAAGCCTCAGAAATATTCGAGGTTAAGACTTTTTGGGGCTTCTTAGGTTATTACAAACAATTTGTAAAGGTTTCTCAACGATAGCCACGCCATGTGAAGCTACTCCAAAAGGATGTTAAGTTGAATGGACGGAGAAATGTCAAAAAGTTTGATCAAGCTGAAAACTTATTTGGTGAAGCCCCAATTCTAGTGCAACAGAGTCCCAAGGCAAAGAGTTTGTCATCTGAAGCGGCGCCTCCTACTTGGGTTAGGTTGTGTATTGATGCAAGAAGGTCGATTTGTGGCCTATCGTCGAGGCAATTAAAGCCACATGAGAAAAATTATCCGACTCATGATCTCGAATTGGCGCCATCGTGTTAGCCTTAAAGATTTGGCGACATTACTTATTTGGTGAAAGGTGCCATGTGTACTCGGATCACAAAAGTCTCAAATATTTGATGACCAAAGAGACTTAAATCTGCGACAAAGGCGTTGGCTCGAGTTTAAAAAGGATTCTGAGTGGTCATTGACTATCACGGGAAAAGCGAATGTGGTTGCGGATGCCTTGAGTAAGTAAATCATTATTAAGCTTCTGGCGATGAGCGTGCACTTATACATCCGATCCGATAGTGTGTTAGTAGCTGAATTGAAAGCCAAACCACTATTGATACATCAAATTCGAGAAGCTCGAGAAAATCGACGACGAGTTGGGCGTAAAGCGAGTGAGTGTGTTAGAACAAGGACTCGAATTTCAAATCGATGATGTGATTGTTTGAGGTTCAAAAAAGTAAATGCATGTGTTCCAAAAGAATTGAAGTCATTTGATAATTACGAATGAAGCCCATTGTAGAATGGCAATCCACGAGGATGAAGATGTACAATGATTTGAAGCGTCGGTTTTGGTGGCATGGTATGAAGCGAGACATCTCAGACTTTGTTTGAGATGTTTAATATGTCAACAAGTGAAAGCGGAACATCGGTGCCTTGAGTTACTTGACCAATCACGATACTCGAGTGGAAATGGGATCGAGTCACAATGGACTTTATATCTGGTACGCCATTGTCGACAGAAGTAAGAAGGATCGCGGTTTGGGTCGTGGTAGATAGATTGACTAAATCGGCCCACTTTGTCCTGTACATCGGATTTTCAATGGACAAACTAGCGGAATTATGCGTTTCTCAGTTGTGAGATTACAGGGGTGCCTATTTCCATCGTGTGGGATAGAGATCCGAGATTTACCTCGCAATTTTGGAAAAGGTTGCAAGAAGCTTTGGGTACCAAGTTGCATTTAACCTGCCTTTCACCCCCAAACCGATGGTCAATCCGGCGGATAATTCGGATACTTGAGGATATGTTGAGATGTTGCGTCCTCGAGTTTAGTGGTTCATGGGAGCGGTATTTGCCGTTGATTGAATTAAACTTACAACAACGACTTTCAATCAAGTATTAAGATGGCACCTACGAGGCTTTATGCGATTAAATAAATGCTTAGTACACCATTGTTTTGGGTGAGCTTGGTGAAAGCAAGATTTTGAGGTGGATTTGGTTAGAGATCTTTGAGCGAGAAAGTGAAAGTAATTAAGTGAAAGTCGAAGATAGCCTCCGTCGTCGAGTCATCTGCGGATCTGAGCGTAAGGATATCGAGTATCATGTGGGTGATAAAGTGTTTCTCAAGGTATCGCCTTGGAAAAAGATACTGATTCGGCCGTAAGGGCAAGCTGAGCCAGAGTTCATTGGGCCATATGAGATATCCGAGCGAGTCGGTCGATGGCATATCGTTTGATTTTGCCCCTGAACTCAAAAGGTTCACGATGTCTTTAATGTTTTGATGCTTGACGCTATAGATCCGATCCATCACACGTGATTAGCCCATCGAAATTGAAATCAAGCTAATATGAGTTATGAGGAAGAACAGATTAAGTATCCTATCACGAAAGTGAAAGAGTTGCGAAACAAGCGGGTTAAGCTAGTGAAAGTGTTATGGCTCAAGCAGGGATAGAAGAAGCTACTTGGGAGGCCGAGAACTCTATGAGAGGCGATATCAAACCTATTCTGGGTAAGATTTTGGGGCGAAAATCTCTTAAGTGAGAAAGTTGTGACACCCCTAATGTGACCCTAGTGGGAGAGTGGTTTGGGACCACGAAACCGAGTCACAAGAATAATTAGGTGTTATATTACATGCTTATTGTATGTGGAATTTGTATGCGTAAATATTTAGTGTCTTGATTTTTATTAATTAGGTGCAAATTTATAAGAAAGGACCCATGTGCTAGGACTTGAAAATGTGATAGGTGTATTTTAAGTGGCCTAATAATGCATGAAGTGAAATAAATGGAGTTGCATGTCAATTATCCCATTTCCTAAGGTGGATGGCGTACCATGACAAATTATGGGCAAGGAAAACATGTTTCCAACATGTTTGGCTAGTGAGTTATGTAGGAAGTATTATAATAAAAATAAGCATAAAAAATGAAAAAAAAAAAAGAAAGATGAGCTTGGATGCCTTGTTGCCGTGAGTAGAGGAAAAGAGAGGAGAAATTTTTGTCCATCCATTTTCACTTCTTGGCGAAAATACTAAGGAAAAAGGGGAGGATTTTTGCTTCATGCTTGGTTTAGAAGAGATCTAGAAGGAGATTTGGCTAAATTGCATCAAGATTAAGGTATGTATGAGGTTGTGTTGGGAGTTTCATGCATGTTTTGGTTGCTAACTTGATGTGCATGTTAGCCATGGCTCAAATCTTTGTTATGGCATGGAAATGGTATTTGGCCAAAGTTGTTATGGTGATAAAGCCATTGCATGCTAAGTGTGAAGCTTGATGATGATGCATGCAATGATGGATTGTCTACTCTTGAGTAAGATTTTGAGTTTTCTTTTGTTCAACCATGATTGAAGTTAAAAGGGGCATGATTGTCATATTCGGCCATGATGCATTCATGAGCATGATTCATGCTTCTTGCATGTTAGTTAAAATTTGTGTTTTGGATGGCTATGGACACCTTGAAATTGACCATGCTCATATATGTATATATATGTTTGCACATGATGTTTTGGATATGAAGGAAGTGATGAATATGTTTGTTTAAAGAAGAAGATGTTGAAGAATAATTGTGAAATTGCAAGCACATTCGGCCTAGCACACATATGAGTGCTTGATGCTATATTATAAGTTTTGAGCTACAATATGCAAAGCATTAACTAGTAAAATGCATGCTGTTTTTGTGAGGTATTAAGTGCATAATTGGCCTCAACATGTACATGAATATTCGGCCTTGGGTAGCCTATTGAAGGCCTTAGCTTTTCCTTGATGCTCGAATAAATTGTATTGAATTGCTTGATGTAGTATAAAATGTGCATGACCATTGTGTATTCAAGCTAAAGGGTGGCCATATGACCATTTAAACTCCTTGTCATATTCGGCCATAAGCTAGCACAATGAGGTTTTAATAAATTGAATTTGTTTGAATTAGCTCAAGAGCTTAGAGGGCCACAATTGGACAAGGGGAAGGAGAAAGTGATCGAATAGCCGTAAAAGCCGTTCGACAACATCCGAGTAAGTCCTCAAGAAGTGACCTTACTTGAATTATGTGAAATGATGTATGGATGTGTATTGATTATTGATTATGTGTGTATGAGTATTTGAATGATACGGGCTAAGTCCAGAAAGCGATTATGCTAGTGATCATAATTGTGTTTGAGCCTTAATGTGAAAATGAAATATGTATGTCAATGATTATTGATGTATGTGTGCATGAGAAATTGAATGATATCCGGGCTAAGCCGAAGATGTTAATGCTGGAAATTATATCCGGGTTAAGACCGAAGGCAATTGTGCTAGTGGCTACATCAGGGCTAAGACCGAAGGCATTCGTCGCGAGTCATTCTATCGGGCTAAGACCGAAGGCATTTGTGCGTGGTTATATCCGGTTATATTCGAAGAATCTTGGGCTGGAGGTGAGTGTTGGTTGCTGTAATGAATTCAATTAATGCGCTCGAAAAGCCCAAAGAATAAGAATGCGTTTATATGTGCATTGGAAAATCGACATGTTTGAGCAACATTAGCTCAATCGTCTAGCAATTTCAGCTATTGAATTGATCGATACTTTGTGAAAGTATATAATGATGAAGTGTGAAGTAAGAATGACTATGTGAATGTGTATTAATGGAATGATGCATTTGGTTATGTGAATGTATTGCTTTAATTAAAGCTGATTATATTCCTTGAGGCTTACTAAGCATAAAATGCTTACCCGTTGCTTTGGCTCTCTGTTTTATAGATTTAGCTCGATAGCAATCGGATTCGGGATCAATAAAGTCGAAGTCATCCACACTATCAACGCCTCTATTTTGGTATAAATTTTGTTTGAACTTTGAAATGGCATGTATAGGACTACCCTTGTTGGTTTAAAAATGTGGTGATGTATATTTATACGGCCATGCGAAAATGGCTCGTAAAAGGAAGCATGAACTTAGACTATTTTTGGTTTGTATGTATATATATGGTGTCATGATGTGATTATGGATTGGAAATGGGAATGTTGGTCACATGATCAGCCATTGGTATGGTTAAAATGATCATATATGAACCTATGTATGGCAAGACTAGTTGGTTCATGGAGACTACAAAATAGGTAAGACCTACCTTAAAACAGAAGCTGCCAGCTGCAGTGACGTGAATGTGAAAAATCACCAAAATTTGTAGGAATGGTATTAAATAGTGAATAAGCTATGTAAATGAACCTTGATGAGTCTATTTTCATATGGAAGAAACGAAATGGTCATAGGAGTTACAGGTTAAGAGATATGAAAGCTATTGTGAGACAGGGCCAGAACGGTTTCTGGGTCCCCTGTCCCAACTTTAAAAATTTACTATAAATTATCCAGAAAGAATTAGGAGTCATGCCTTATATGTACAGATTCCATTTTGAGTCTAGTTTCATTAGAAACAAACAATACCAGTATTAAATCCCTGTACAGAGAGATATTCAAGTTATAGCGCGCGAGGGTCAGAGCAGTCGATCCTTGTAACATGGGCAACTTTAACTAATAAACTGTACCAATTGGCCCAACCAAAAATTCTAGAAATAAATCCATGGATGTATATATGAGTCTAAATTCAGGGAAAATTTACGAAACCAGTTTCCGAGTTTTGAACTCGAGATATGATTTTTAAGGCGACGGTGACGCAGTTTTCCAGCCTGACTGGAAATGTCAAATTGGTGGCAAAACATGTGAACTTGGCTTGTTAACCCCTCGTGTCCGAACACGGCGATGGTCTCGGGTTTGGGGTGTTACAATTTTATTGAGTATCGAGCCACGTTTTAGTCGATTCTAGGACTACCGTGATGTGTTTGGGGTCTAGCTATACGTGCCATTAAATGATGAATCGATAGTGTGGTGATTTCGACAATTTGACTTTGTGTTTGTTTATAGCAATGGATCCGATCCCAACGGCGATAGGCGATGATGTGGAGAGTGTGGCGCTGCTCCGCGCAAGGGACGGCCGCGGAGACTCTCAACCTATGGCCAACAATCCGAATGATGAGGCTAGGCAAGCCTTTTATAGTGTGATGAGCGAATGGTTTAATCAATACATTCGAACTAACACGGTGTTCCACAACCTCCATTCCCGACAAATGCAACCCCGCACCTACAATACCTCCGTTGGTGAGCAAATAAGGTCAAGTAAGCCCCGATCGATAGGATTCGAAAACATGGGGCCCCTTGAATTTAAGGCTACGGATGATGATGATGCTGAAAGCGAGCTGAATTTTGGTTGGATAACACTATCAAGGTGCTCGATGAGCTATCCTGTATACCGATGAGTGCTTAAAGTGTACCATCTCCTTGCTACGTGAGTCCGCCTACTATTGGTGGAGTACTCGACTTCTGTGGTACCTAGAGAGCAAGTGACTTGGGAATTCTTTCAAACCGAGTTAGAAAAAATATATCGATCGAGATTCATCGACCAAAAGCGAAGAATTTCTTGATCTTAAGCAAGGTTCTATGTCGATTACCAATTCTGAACGAAAATTTGTGAGGCTTAGCCGTCTGTGCGAAATGCATTTAGTCCGAAGCTATTATGTGTAAATGCTTTGAGGATGGGCTAAATGATGATATAAGGATGTTCGTTGGCATTCTCGAAATCGAGAGTTCGTAGTACTTGTTGAGCGAGCTTGTAAAGTAGAAGAGCTTAGAAAGGAGAAACAAAAGTTGATGTGGGAGCAGGAGAATTCGAAAGAGGTCCTCGGGAAAGTCTCTTCAACGAGCATCGAAGAGATTTGAGATGATGTGAGTCGGTCTAGAGCGTTTGGGCTTTTCTAGGCGAGGCCTTGATCGACCCTGTGACCACACGAGTCACTTGATCGCCCGATGGTGGAAATGATCGTAGAGAGGCGAGTGTCTACATTGTGGCAAATGGCATTGGGGGCTGTTGGTTTCGTGATCGCTCTGCTATAAGTGTGGATCGGCCGACCACTTTATGAAGGATTGCAGGGATGCATGAGCAGAATGTAAGTCAAAGTGGAAACACGGGTGCTACCCTTTGCTCGAGGTAGGCCACCTAGAAATATGGGCAATGTCGGTGGCGGTCGGAGAGGATCTAGAGATGCTACCATCGGATCTGAGGCTCGTGCTCTGCTAGGACTTATGCCATCTGGCAGCGCCTGAGGATCTTGCCTCTCCGGATGTCATTACGGTACTTTCACTCTTTTCAATACAAATGTGATTGCTTTGATTGACCTGGTTCTACTCATTCATATATATATGAAACCTTAGCATCGATAAGACTTTGCCTATTGAGTCTCTTGAGTTTGTAATCGGTGTCAAACCCTTGGGTCATTACGTGCTTGTCAACAAAGTGTGCAAGAAAAAGTCCCCTAGTGTTAGGGTTCTTGTTTTCGTGGTTTGATGCTTTTGCCGTTCGATGAGTTCGACGTTATTCTTGGTTTGGATTGGTTGACCATGCGATGCGGTTGTAAATTGCAAGAGCAAGACAATCAATTTGAGGCCTTGAATGACAAGATAATTGGGTTGAGTCTCGGACTTAAAGGGTTGCCAATTTGTAATATCGTGATGTTGGCCCGAAATATGTAAGAAAAGGGTGCGAAGCGTACCTTGCGTCGTGCTTTCGATGACAAGGAATCGAGAAAAGAAACCGAATCTGTGCGTGGTTTGTGAATACGGATGTTTTCCAGAAGAATTGTCGGGTTTACCACTGTTAGAAATAGAATTTGGCATCGAATTGGTACTGGTACCACTCAATTCGATAGCTCCGTGTCGTATGGCACCAACGGAATTAAAGGAGTTAAGCTCGGTTGCAAGAATTGGTGGATAGAGGTTTTGCTGCTTGAGTTTCTCGCCTTAGGGTGCGCCCGGTATTGTTCGTGAAAAGAAGGATGGAACCATGCGGTTTGTGCATCGACTATCGTCGACAATAAGCGGCGATAAAGAACAAATATCCGTTACCGCGTATCGATAACTTGTTCGATCAAGCGAAGAACCTCGGTGTTCTCGAAAATAGATTTGAGATCGGGCTATTATCAATTGCGAATCCGAGATTGAGCTACCCAAGGCGCCTTGAGCGAGATATGGTCACTATGAGTTCCTAGTGATGCCGTTTGGGCTCACTAATGCCCTACGGTATTTATGGATTTAATGAATCGAATCTTGAGACCATATTTGGATCGATTAAGTAGTCGTGTTCATTGATGACATCTTGGTCTATTCAAGAAATGAGACCGAACATCTTTGAACACTGCGATTAGTCTTTGCAAATTTTACGGGATAAGCAATTATATGCTAAGTTAAACAAGTGTGAGTTACGGTTAAGAGGTTAGCTTCTTGGGTCATGTGGTATCTGCATGGGTATTAGTCGACAGAATAAAATTTCAGCCATACTTAATTGGAAGCCTCAGAAATATTCTTGAGGTTCGAGACTTTTTGGGGCTTCTTAGGTTATTACCGACAATTTGTAAAGGTTTCTCAACGATAGCCACGCCAATGAAAGCTACTCCAAAAGGATGTTAAGTTGAATGGATGGAGAAATGTCAAAAAGTTTCGATCAATGAAAACTTATTTGGTGAAGCCCCAATTCTAGTGCAACCCGAGTCCAGGCAAAGAGTTTGTCATCTATAGCGACGCCTCCCTACTTGGGTTAGGTTGTGTATTGATGCAAGAAGGTCGAGTTGTGGCCTATCGTCGAGGCAATTAAAGCCACATGAGAAAAATTATCCGACTCATGATCTCGAATTGGCGCCATCGTGTTACGCCTTAAAGATTTGGCGACATTACTTATTTGGTGAAAGGTGCCATGTGTACTCGGATCACAAAAGTCTCAAATATTTGATGACCCAAAGAGACTTAAATCTGCGACAAAGGCGTTGGCTCGGTATTAAAGGATTACGAGTGGTCATTGACTATCACGGGAAAGGCGAATGTGGTTGCGGATGCCTTGAGTCGTAAATCATTATTAAACTTCTGGCGATGAGCGTGCACTTATGCATCCGATCCGATAGTGTGTTAGTAGCTGAATTGAAAGCCAAACCACTATTGATACATCAAATTCGAGAAGCTCGAGAAAGTCGACGACGAGTTGGGTACGCAAAAGCGAAATTTGAGTGTGTTAGAACAAGGACTCGAATTTCAAATCGATGATGACGATTGTTTGAGGTTCAAAAGTCATCTGTGTGTTCCAAAAATTGAAGTCATTTTGATAATTCAGATGAAGCCCATTGTAGCGAATGGCAATCCACGGAGTCTGAAGATGTACAATGATTTGAAGCGTCGGTTTTGGTGGCATGGTATGAAGCGAGACATCTCAGACTTTGTTTGAGATGTTTAATATGTCAACAAGTGAAAGCGGAACATCGGTGCCTTGAGGATTACTTGACCAATCACGATACTCGGTGGAAATGGGATCGAGTCACAATGGACTTTGTATCCGGATTGCCATTGTCGACAAGTAAGAAGGATGCGGTTTGGGTGCGTGGTAGATAGATTGACTAAGTCGACCCACTTTGTCCCCGTCTGATCGGATTTTCAATGGACAAACTAGCCGAATTATGCGTTTCTCAGTTGTGAGATTACACGGGTGCCTATTTCCATCGTGTGGGATAGAGATCCGAGATTTACCTCGCGATTTTGGAAAAGGTTGCAAGAAGCTTTGGGTACCAAGTTGCATTTCAGCACCGCCTTTCACCCCAAACCGATGGTCAATCCGGCGGATAATTGAGATACTTGAGGATATGTTGAGATGTTGCGTCCTCGAGTTTAGTGGTTCATGGGAGCGGTATTTGCCGTTGATTGAATTAAACACAACAACGACTTTCAATCAAGTATTAAGATGGCACCCTACGAGGCTTTGTGCGATCGTAAATGCCGTACACCATTGTTTTGGTGAGCTTGGTGAAAGCAAGATTTTGAGGTGGATTTGGTTAGAGATCTTTGAGCAGAAAGTGAAAGTAATCCGTGAAAGTCGAAGATAGCCTCCGATCGTCGAGAAGTCATCTGCGGATCTGAGCGTAAGGATATCGAGTATCATGTGGGTGATAAAGTGTTTCTCAAGGTATCGCCTTGGAAAAAGATACTCAGATTCGGTAGTAAGGGCAAAAGTGAGCCGAGGTTCATTGGGCCATATGAGATATCCGGCGAGTCGGTCCGGTGGCATATCGTTTGATTTTGCCCCGAACTCAAAAAGGTTCACGATGTCTTTCATGTTTTGATGCTTGACGCTATAGATCCGATCCATCACCGTGATTAGCCCATCGAAATTGAAATCCAAGCTAATATGAGTTATGAGGAAGAACCGATTCGTATCCTATCACGAGAAGTGAAAGAGTTGCGAAACAAGCGGGTTCCGCTAGTGAAAGTGTTATGGCTCAAGCAGGGATAGAAGAAGCTACTTGGGAGACCGAGAACTCTATGAGAGGCGATATCAAACCTATTTACGGTAAGATTTTGGGGACGAAAATCTCTTAAGTGAGGGAGAGTTGTGACACCCCTAATGTGACCCTAGTCGGAGAGTGGTTTGGGACCACGAAACCAGTCTGAAAATAATTAGGTGTTATATTACATGCTTATTGTATGTGGAATTTGTATGCGTAAATATTTAGTGTCTTGATTTTTATTAATTAGGTGCAAATTTATAAGAAAGGACCCATGTGCTAGGACTTGAAAATGTGATAGGTGTATTTTTAAGTGGCCTAATAATGCATGAAGTGAAATAAATGGAGTTGCATGTCAATTATCCCATTTCCTAAGGTGGATGGCGGCCATGACAAATTATGGGCAAGGAAAACATGTTTCCAACATGTTTGGCTAGTGAGTTATGTAGGAAGTATTATAATAAAAATAAGCATAAAAATGAAAAAAAAAAGAGAAAGATGAGCTTGGATGCCTTGTTGCCGTGAGTAGAGGAAAAGAGAGGAGAAATTTTGTCCATCCATTTTCACTTCTTGGCCGAAAATACTAAGGAAAAAGGGGGAGGATTTTTGCTTCATGCTTGGTTTAGAAGAGATCTAGAAGGAGATTTGGCTAAATTGCATCAAGATTAAGGTATGTATGAGGTTGTGTTGGGAGTTTCATGCATGTTTTGGTTGCTAACTTGATGTGCATGTTAGCCATGGCTCAAATCTTTGTTATGGCATGGAAATGGTATTTGGCCAAAGTTGTTATGGTGATAAAGCCATTGCATGCTAAGTGTGAAGCTTGATGATGATGCATGCAATGATGGATTGTCTACTCTTGAGTAAGATTTTGAGTTTTCTTTTTGTTCAACCATGATTGAAGTTAAAAAGGGGCATGATTGTCATATTCGGCCATGATGCATTCATGAGCATGATTCATGCTTCTTGCATGTTAGTTAAAATTTGTGTTTTGGATGGCTATGGACACCTTGAAATTCGGCCATGCTCATATATGTATATATATGTTTGCACATGATGTTTTGGATATGAAGGAAGTGATGAATATGTTTGTTTAAAGAAGAAGATGTTGAAGAATAATTGTGAAATTGCAAGCACATTCGGCCTAGCACACATATGAGTGCTTGATGCTATATTATAAGTTTTGAGCTACAATATGCAAAGCATTAACTAGTAAAATGCATGCTGTTTTTGTGAGGTATTAAGTGCATAATTGGCCTCAACATGTACATGAATATTGGCCTTGGGTAGCCTATTGAAGGCCTTAGCTTTTCCTTGATGCTCGAATAAATTGTATTGAATTGCTTGATGTAGTATAAAATGTGCATGACCATTGTGTATTCAAGCTAAAGGGTGGCCATATGACCATTTAAACTCCTTGTCATATTCGGCCATAAGCTAGCACAATGAGGTTTTAATAAATTGAATTTGTTTGAATTAGCTCAAGAGCTTAGAGGCCACAATTGGACAAGGGAAGGAGAAAGTGATCGAATAGCCGTAAAAGCCGTTCGACAACATCCGAGTAAGTCCTCAAGAAGTGACCCTACTTGAATTATGTGAAATGATGTATGGATGTGTATTGATTATTGATTATGTGTGTATGAGTATTTGAATGATACGGGCTAAGTCCGAAGGCGATTATGCTAGTGATCATAATTGTGTTTGAGCCTTAATGTGAAAATGAAATATGTATGTCTAATGATTATTGATGTATGTGCGCATGAGAAATTGAATGATATCCGGGCTAAGCCGAAGACGTTAATGCTGGAAATTATATCCGGGTTAAGACCGAAGGCAATTGTGCTAGTGGCTACATCAGGGCTAAGACAGAAGGCATTCGTCTGAGTCATTCTATCAGGGCTAAGACCGAAGGCATTTGTGCGTGGTTATATCGGTTATATTCGAAGAATCTTGGGCTGGAGGTGAGTGTTGGTTGCTGTAATGAATTCAATTAATGCGCTCGAAAAGCCCAAAGAATAAGAATGCGTTTATATGTGCATTGGAAAGTCGACATGTTTGAGCAACATTAGCTCAATCGTCTAACAATTTCAGCTATTGAATTGATCGATACTTTGTGAAAGTATATAATGATGAAGTGTGAAGTAAGAATGACTATGTGAATGTGTATTAATGGAATGATGCATTTGGTTATGTGAATGTATTGCTTTAATTAAAGCTGATTATATTCCTTGAGGCTTACTAAGCATAAAAATGCTTACCCGTTGCTTTGGCTCTCTGTTTTATAGATTTACGCTCGATAGCAATCAGATTCGGGATCAATAAAGTCGAAGTCATCCACACTATCAACGCCTCTATTTTGGTATAAATTTTGTTTGAACTTTGAAATGGCATGTATAGGACTACCCTTGTTGGTTTAAAAATGTGGTGATGTATATGTATCTGCCATGCGAAAATGGCTCGTAAAAGGAAGCATGAACTTAGACTATTTTTGGTTTGTATGTATATATATGGTGTCATGATGTGATTATGGATTGGAAATGGGAATGTTGGTCACATGATCAGCCATTGGTATGGTTAAAATGATCATATATGAACCTATGTATGGCAAGACTAGTTGGTTCATGGAGACTACAAAATAGGTAAGACCTACCTTAAAAACAGAAGCTGCCAGCTGCAGTGACGTGAATGTGAAAAATCACCAAAATTTGTAGGAATGGTATTAAATAGTGAATAAGCTATGTAAATGAACCTTGATGAGTCTATTTTCATATGGAAGAAACAGAAATGGTCATAGGAGTTACAGGTTAAGAGATATGAAAGCTATTGTGAGACAGGGCCAGAACGGTTTCTGGGTCCCCTGTCCCAACTTTAAAATTTACTATAAATTATCCAGAAAGAATTAGGAGTCATGCCTTATATGTACAGATTCCATTTTGAGTCTAGTTTCATTAGAAACAAACAATACCAGTATTAAATCCCTGTACAGAGAGATATTCAAGTTATAGCGCGCGAGGGTCAGAGCAGTCGATCCTTGTAACATGGGCAACTTTAACTAATAAACTGTACCAATTGGCCCAACCAAAATTCTAGAAATAAATCCATGGATGTATATATGAGTCTAAATTCAGGAAAATTTACGAAACCAGTTTCCGAGTTTTGAACTCGAGATATGATTTTAAAGCGACGGTGACGTAGTTTTCCAGCTTGACTGGAAATGTCAAATTGGTGGCAAAACATGTGAACTTGGCTTGTTAACCCCTCGTGTCCGACACGGCGATGGTCTCGGGTTAGGGTGTTACAATTAAAGCCACTGTCTGAGAGATATTCAAGTTGTAACACGCGAAGGTCGAGGCGATCGATCCATGTAATATGGGTGACTTTAACTAATAAAGCTGTACCAATTGGCCCGACCAAAATTCTAGAAATAAATCCATGGAAGGATATATGAGTCTAAATTGAGGAAAATTTACGGAATCGGTTTACGAGTTTTGAAACTTCGAGATATGATTTTAAAGGCGACAGTGGCGCGTTTTCCAGCTGTCTGGAAATGCCAAATTAGTCGGTGCTTTAAGAGGATTTAGCTCGTTAACCCCTCGCGTCCGAACCGTGATGGTCTCGGGTTTAGGGTGTTACAATTTTATTGGTACGAGCTACGGTTTAGTCGATTCTAGGACTACCGTGATGTGTTTGGGGTCTAGCTATACATGCCATTAAATGATGAATTGATAGTGTGGTGATTTCGACAATTTGACTTTGTGTTTGTTTATAGCAATGGATCCGATCCCAACGAGCAATAGGCGATGATGTGGAGAGTGTGGCGCTTTGCCCGCATGAGGGAAGGGCCGTGGACTCTCAACCTATGGCCGACAATCCGAATGATGTGGCTAGGCAAGCCTTTTATAGCATGATGAATGATTGGTTCAACCAATACATTTGAACTAACATGGTGTTCCACAACCTCCATTTCAGACAAATGCAACCCCGCACCTACAATACCTCCGATGGCTTGACCAAATAAGGTCAAGTAAGCCCCGATCGGCGAGTTGAAAACATGGGGCCCTTTGAATTTAAAGCTACGGATGATGGCGATGCCGAGCAAGCTGAATTTTGGTTGGACAACACTATCAGAGTGCTCGATGAGCTATCTTATGCATAGATGAGTGCTTAAAGTGTACCATCTCCTTGCTCTGATTAGCCTACTATTGGTGGAGTACTCGACTTCTGTGGTGCCTAGAGAGCAAGTAACTTGGGAGTTCTTTCAAACCAGTTTAGAAAAAGTATATCGATCGAGATTCATCGACCAAAAGCGAAGAATTTCTTGATCTTAAGCAAGGCTCTAGGTCGATTCTGACTACTGACGAAAATTTGTGAGGCTTAGCAGATCTGTGAGAATGCATTTAAATCAGGAAGCTATTATGTATGGCAGCCGAGGATGGGCTGAATGATGATATAAGGATGTTAGATTAGCAATCTCAAAATCGAGAGTTCGTAGTACTTGTTGAGCGAGCTTGTAAGTAGAAGAGCTTAGATAGGAGAAACAAAAAGTTGATGTGGGGCTGGAGAATTTCGTAAGAGGTCTTGGAAGCCCTTCTCTGATCATCAAAGAAATTTAGAGATGGCTTGGCCGGTCTAGAGACACTTGGGCTTTTCTAGAGCGAGACGCGATCGACCCCTATGGGCACTTGAGTCACTTGATCGCCGGTGTTGGCAATGATCGTCGAGGCGAGCAGTGCCAATATTGTGGCAAATGGCATTACAGGAGTTGTAGATTCCGTGACCGCTCTTGTTACAAGTGCGGATTAGTCGATCATTTCATTAAGGATTGCCGAGTTTATCTGAACAAAGCGTAAATCAAAGTGGGAACGGGTGCTACCACAACTCGAGGTGAGCCACCTAGAAATATGGGCAATGCTAGTGGCGGTCGAGAGGATCTAGAGATGCTACCATTAGATCAGGGCTCGTGCTCTGCTAGGACTTATGCCATCTGGCCTGCGTGAGGATCGTCCTCGTCGGATGTTATTCTGGTACTTTTACTCTCTTTTACACTAATGTGATTGCTTTGATTGACCACGGTCCTACTCATTATTATATATGCGAAACCTTAGCATCCGATAAGACTTTGCCCATTGAGTCTCTTGAGTTTGTAATTGGTGTCAAACCCTTGGGTCATTCGTGCTTGTCAACAAAGTGTTTAAGAAAAGTCCCTAGTATTACGAGGTTCTTGTTTTCGGCGGACTTGATGCTTTTATCGATTCGGCGAATTAAGCGTCATTCTTGGTTTGGATTGGTTGACCATGCACGATCGGTTGTAAATTGCAAAAGCAAGACTATTGATCGAGGTACCACGAATAACGAGATAATTGGGTTGAGTTCTGGGACTTAAAGGGATTGCCGGTGTAATATCGGCAATGTTGGCCCGAAATCGTAAGAAAGGGTCGAAGCATACCTTGCGTATATTCTAGATGACAAGGAGTTAGAAAAGAAACCCTAATCTGTGCTAGTGGTTTGTGAATACGGGATGTTTTCCACGAAGAATTGCGGGATTACCACTGTTGAGAAATAGAGTTTGTCATCTATAGTGGCGCCTCCCTACTTGGGTTAGGTTGTGTATTGATGCGGGAAGGTCGGTTTGTGGCCTCTGGCGTCGAGGCAATTAAAGCCACATGAGAAAAATTATCAACCCATGATCTCGAATTGGTGCGCCATCGTATTAGCCTTAAAGATTTGGCGACATTACTTATTTGGTGAGAAGTGCCATGTGTATTCGGATCACAAAGTCTCAAATATTTGATGACTCAAAGAGACTTAAATCTGCGACAAAGGCGTTGGCTCGGTACATTAAAGGATTATGGTGGTCATTGACTATCACGGGAAAGGCGAATGTGGTTGCGGATGCCTTGAGTCGTAAATCATTATTAAACTTCTGACGATGAATGTGCACTTGTCCGATTCGATCCGACAGCGTGTTAGTAGCTAAATTGAAAGCCAAACCATTATTGATACATCAAATTTGTGAAGCTCGGAAGGTCGACGATGAGTTGGTTGCAAAAGCGGGCGAGTGTGTTTGAATGAGAATCGAATTTCAGATTAGCGACCATGATTGCTTGGCGTTTAAAGGTCGATTATGTATTCCAAGGAATTGGGACTTGTTTCAATGATTTTGAGCGAGGCTCACGGTGGTCAATTCGATCCACGGGTAGTACTAAAATGTACAATGATCTGAAACACCAATTTTGGTGGCCGTATAAACGAGACATTTAGAATTTGTTTCAAAATGTTTAATATGTCAACAAGTGAAAGCGCAACATCAAGTGCCATCGGGATTACTTGACCAATCATGATACCGAATGGAAATGGGATCGAGTAACGATGGACTTTGTTATGCAGGTTACTGTTGACTTCGAATAAGAAAGACTCGGATGGGTCATTGTTGATAGGTGACCAAGTCTGCTCATTTATCCTGTCATACGGATTTTTAAGCTTGACAAATTGGCGAATTATATGTCTCCCAAATTGTTCGATTGCATGGGTACCTATTTCTATCGTGTCGGATAGAGACCCAAGATTTACATCTCGATTTTGGAAGAAATTGCAAGAGGGTTTGGGTACCAAAGCGCATTTTATGCTTCTTTTCATCCCCAAACCGATGGTCAATCCGAGCGGATAATTCAAATACTCGAGGATATGTTGAGATGTTGCATCCTTGAGTTTAGTGGGTCATGGGAATGGTATTTACCCTTGATTGAATTAGCCTACAACAATAGTTTTCAATCAAGCATTAAGATGGCGCCTACGAGGCTTTATCTTTGTCGTAAATGCAGTACCCCATTATTTTGGTGAGCTTAGTGAAAGTAAAATCTTGAGGTTGATTTGATTAAGGATCTTGAAGCGAGAAAGTTCGATGTCTGTGAAAGTTTGAAAGCTACTTTGGATCGCCAAAAGTCGTATCTTGATTTGAGAAGAAAAGACATTGAATATCGGTGGGAGACAAGGTATTTCTCAAAGTCTCACCACGGAAGAAGGTGTTTAGATTTGGTCGTAAGGGCAAATTGGGTCCAAGTTCATCGGGCGTATGAAGTATCCGAGCAGTCGGACCCGATGCATACCTGATTAATCACCTTTGAGCTCGAAAAGATTCACAACATTTTCCATGTCTCGATGCTTGACGATATAGATCAGGCAAATGCGCGTAATCGCTCCATCGAGATTGAGATTCAGCCTAATTTGAGCTATGAAAAGGGCAGGTTAGCATTACGATGCATGAAGTAAAAGAGTTCGAAATAAGAAAATCCCACTAGTGAAGGTGTTGTGGCATAAACACGAATTGAAGAAGCCACTTGGGAACGAGAACTCTATGAAAGCGATACCCAAACCTATTTACGGTAAGATTTTAGGGGCGAAAATTTCTTAAGTGGGGAGAGTTGTGACATCCTAAAGTGACCCTAGTCGAAAAGTGGTTTGGGACAGCTAAACCAGTCACTAAATTATTTGAGTATGATAATTCTTGTCTAAATATGTGAAAATGCATGTGTGAATTTTTTAATTCTTTGATTTAGTTAATTTGAAGGTGAATTGAAAGAAAAAGGACTCATGTGAAAGGATTTAATTATATGTGGCTAATTTTAAGAGGTTAATAAAGGAATGAAGTAAAATAAATGGAGTTGCATGTCAAATAACCCATTTGACAAGGTTAGTGGCAAGCCATGACAAAATTATGGGCAAGGAACATGTTTCCAACATGTTATGCTAGTGGTGTATGTAGGAAGCCATAAAATAATAGATAGCATTAAAGAAATGAACAAAAAAATGAGCATGGATGCCCCCCCCCATTGTGCCGTAACTAGAGAGAAAAAACAAAAAAAAAATTGTTCATCTTTTCCCCTCCTTCCTTTGGCCGAAATTCCTAAGAGGAAGAAGAGATTTTTGCTTCATTTTCTTTGTTTAGAAGAGATCTAGAAGGAGATTTGGCTAAACTTGCATCAAGATTAAGGTATGTTGAGGTTGTGTCATGAGATTCATGCTTGTTTTGGTTGCTAACTTGATGTGCATGTTAGCCATGGTTCAAATCCTTGCTATGCCATGAAAAATGGTATTTGGCCAAGGTTGATATTGTGTTAAAGCCATTGCATGCTAAATGTGAAGCTTGTTGATGATGCATGTAATGATGGATTGACTACTCTTGAAATTTCTTTTAGTATTCTTGAGTAGGACATTGAATTCTTTGTTTAACCATGACCGAAAGTTGAAAGAGTATGGTTGTGATGTATTGACCATGGTGCATTCATGAGCATGATTTATGCTTGTTACTTGATTGGTAAAATTTGTGTTTGGATGGGTATGAACCCCTTGAGATTGACCTTGCACCTATATGTGTATACATGTTTGCACATGATGTATTGGCATGACATATATACTATTTCACGGTATATATTTGCTTGTGATGATGTTTGGTTATGAAGTACATGAGAGATGTGTATTGAGCTACAATATGTAATCGTTAGTTAGTAAAATGCATGCTGTTTTGTGTGGTATTAAGTGCATAATTGGCCTTAACATGGACATGCATATTTGGCCACATGAGGGGAAAATTGGTGTGCATGCATTAGGTTAGAGGCAAGCATATTGATGCCTATTCTTGGCTTAAAAATTGACTAAGAGGAATATTAACTAATGTGTTGAGTTCAATTAAGTGATTTAGTTACATATGCGACTTTGATGCCTAATGAGCATATATATTGGCTAGGTATCTTGAATTCCTCTTCGATGCTCAAATGATAAAACCAATTTATTTGTTCAATTAAGCTCAAGAGCAAAGGGAGCTAAATCCGATAAGGGAAGGAAAAAGTCGTCGAATAAGCCGTCGAAATCGTTAAACCACGCTTTGAGTAAGTTTTGATATCGAAACTCAGATTTTGATTCGATTGAATGAAGTAATAAGCAATCAATTTGTGCCTTTGTATGTGGCCATTGGTAGAAATGATATTTTTGCTAAGTGAATTGTGCATAAAAGTTGTGTTATGAAATTGAAACAAAGATGTGTATGAATGTTGGTGATATCCGGGCTAAGCCCGAAGGCAATTAATGCAAATTGTGATATCAAGGTGGCAAAAAACAATGTCATGAGTTATGATATCCGGGCTAAGCAGAAACAATTGTGCAAATTGTGATATCGGGTTAAGTCCAGAAGGCCTTTGTCGGGTTACCATAGCAGGGCTATGTCCGGCGTTTGAGCAGTAGCTATATCCGGATAAACTCCGAAGGTATGTGATTCGAGAACTTTGAACTTGCTGGAAAATTTTCAGTTAATGCACTTGTGAAATTCCCAACAACAAGGTATGTTTTGTGTGCTTAGCACACTATGAGTAAGTCTTGATATGAATATTCGCTCTAATGATAAATGAGCTATCGGCATTAACTAGGCCGTTATTTGTGTATGAATATAAGAGTTGGGATTGTGAAGTAAGCATGTCTTTGAGAAATTGTGCATATGAATTATTGTTTAGCTACTTGAATGCTATGCTTGGGTTGTGTGTATATTATGGCTCGAAACTTACTAAGCATAAATTGCTTACTCCGTTTCTTTGTTTCTCTGTTTATAGATTTTGCTCGTTAGCGATCGGATTAGGGATCATAGAAGTTGAAGTCAACCACACTATCAAAGCCCTTTTGGTACTCCTTTAGTTGAGTTTTGGATATGGCATGTATAGGACTACCCTTGTTGGTTCAAATGTGTTGTGATGTACATGTATGCGGCCATGCTGAAAATGGCTCGTAGAAGTAAAATCTGAACTTAGACCATTTGTGATTTGTATATATATATATGGTTTCATGATGTGATTATGGATTGGAAATGGGAGTGTTGGTCACATGATCAGCCATTGGAATAGCTAAAAATGATCATAGGTGAACCTATGTATGGCAAGACTAGTTGGTTCATGGAGACTACAAAATAGGTAAGACCTACCTTAAAAACAGGTGCTGCCAGCTGCAGTGATGGGAATGTGAAAATCACCAAAAATTGTAGGGATGGTATTAAATAGTGAAAGAATTATGTAAATGAACCTTGATGAGTCTACTTTCATATGGAAGAAAGCAAAGCGGTCATAGGAGTTACGTGTTAAGAGATATTAAAGTTATTGTGAGACAGGGCCAGAACGGTTTCTGGGTCCCCTGTCGCGAATTTAAAAAATTGCTATAAATTATCCAGAAAGAATTAGAAGTCATGCCTTATATGTTCAGATTCCATTTTGAGTCTAGTTTCATTAGAAACAAACTGCACCAGTATTAAAGCCCTGTACAGAGGGATATTCAAGTTGTAACGCGCGAAGGTCAGAGCAGTCGATCCCTGTAACATGGGTGACTTTAACTAATAAACTGTACCAATTGGCCCAACTAAAAATTCTAGAAATAAATCCATGGAAGGATATATGCGTCTAAATTCAGGGAAAATTTACGGAATCAGTTTCGAGTTTTGAAACTTCGAGATATGATTTTTAAAGGCGACAGTGATGCAGTTTTCCAGCCTGTCTGGAAATGCCAAATTAGTCGGTGCTTTAAGAGATTTAGCTCGTTAACCCCTCGCGTCCGACACGGCGATGGTCTCGGGTTAGAGGTGTTACAATTTTATTGGTACCAGAGCTACGGTTTAGTCGATTCTAGGACTACCGTGATGTGTTTGAAGTCTAGCTATACATGCCATTAAATGATGAATTGATAGTGTGGTGATTTACGACAATTTGACTTTGTGTTTGTTTATAGCAATGGATCCCGATCCCAACCGAGCAATAGCTGATGATGTGGAGAGTGTGGCGCCTGCCCAGCGCAAGGACAGCGCCAAGCGGACTCTCAACCTATGGCCCGACAATCCGAATGATGAGGCTAGGCAAGCCTTTTATAGCATGATGAATGATTGGTTCAACCAATACATTCGAACTAACATGGCATTCCACAACCTCCATTTCCGACTAATGCAACCCCTTTTGACCAAATAAGGTCAAGTAAGCCCCGGTCGGCGAGGATTAGGAAACATGGGGCCCTTGAATTTAAAGCTACGGATGATAGCGATGCCGAGAGCAAGCTGAATTTTGGTTGGACAACACTATCCGGGTGCTCGATGAGCTATCTTATGCGCTGATGAGTGCTTAAAGTGTACCATCTTGTAACACCCGAACGAGACCATCGCCGGTGTAATCGGACGCGAGGGATTGTGAAACTAAATCCTCTTAAAGGACCGACCAATTTGGCATTTCGAATGAAATTTGGAAAAGCTGCGTCCTTTAATAAGCCTTAAAAATCATATCTCGAGTTTCAAAACTTGGAAGCTGATTAGTAAATTTTCCTAAATTTAGACTCATATATCCTTTCATGGATTTATTTCTAGAATTTTTGTCAGACCCAATTGGTACAGTTTAGTAGTTAAAGTCACCCATATTCTGAGGATCATTGCTCCGACCTTCGCGTTACAACTTGAATATCTCTCATGCAGGGCTTTATCTGGTCTTGTTTGTTTCTAATGAAACTAGACTCAAAATGGAATCTGTACATATAAGGTTCATTTACATAACTTATTCACTATTTAATACCATTCCTACAAATTTTGGTGATTTTCAAAACCACACCACTTCTTTGCTGCCGACATCATTTTCAAGGTAACCTTTACCTATTTCATGATTTCCACGATTCAATTGGCCCTTTTGCATACATAGCACAAGTGTGATCATGATTAACCATTCCAATGGCTAATCTTTTCAGAACCATTCCATACCCCATACTTGATCATCATACAAGCGATTATAGAATCATACTAACAACGTATATAAGCCATTTTAGCATGGCTATCCAAGCTTACATAAAACGAAAGGTACATGACCTTCTACAATAGGGTAGTCCTATACATGCCATTTCAAAGTTCAACCAAATTATACCCAAAATGGAGGCTTTGATAGTGTAGATGACTTCGACTTTAATGATCCGAATCAGATCGCTAACGAGCAAAATCTATAAAACAGAGAAACAAAGGCAGAGATAAGCAATTTATGCTTAGTAAGTTTGAGCCATAATTTACACACAACCAAAGTATAGCATTCAAGTAGCTAAACAATAATTCATATGCACAATTTCTCAATGACATGCTTACTTCACAATCCCAACTCTTATATTCATACACAAATAACGGCTTAGTTAAGGTAGATAACTCGTTTATCATTGGAGCAAATATTCATACGCACTTACTCCTAGTGTGCAAAGCACACACAACACATACCTTGTTGTTGGGAATTTCACAAGTGCATTAGCGAAAATTTTCCAGCAAGCTTATAATTTTCAAATCACATACCTTGAGTTTAACAGGATATAGCTACTCGTTCAAGCGCCTTGGGACATAGCAGGTTATGGTAACCCTTTAAATGCCTTGGGACTTAACAGGATATCACAACTTCGCTTTAATTGCCTTTGGGCTTGGATATATCATAGCTACACCATTGCCTTGAACTTAGCTTTGATATCACAACGCACAATTGCCTTGAACTTGCTAGCCGATATCTGGTCATAAATTCATACACATCTTTGTTTCAATTTCATAACAAACTTTTATGCACAATTTACTTAATCAAGAATATCATTTTGGCTCAATGGCCACATACAAGGGCACAATTTAGATTGCTTATTACTTTGTTCAATCGAATCAAAATCTAAGTTCGATACTCGAAAACTTACCTTGGAGATGTCGGCGCTTCCAGCGGCTATTCAATCACCTTTTCTTTTCCTTTATTGGATCTAGTTCCCTTTGCTCTTGAGCTTAATGTTAACAAATAAATTGATTTAATCGTTTTGAATATCAAAGGGAATCAAGGTACTTAGCCCTTATAAGGCCTTTTACAACTTAGCCCTTATAAGGCCTTTTACACTTACATCCACATACTTAAGCTCAATGATTATAACATAGCATCAAGCACTCATATGGCGATTATACTTAGTCATACTTGCACAAATCAACAATAAATTTGAGATTTTAACACCATATAAGTACTAGGCGAATATACATACAAGTTTCACAAACATTCTTCAACCATTTCTTCTTTAAACAAACATATTTATCATTTACTTCATAACCAAATCATCATGTGCAAACACATATACACATATAGGTGCAAGGCCGAATTTCAAGGTGTTCATAACCATCCAAAACACAAATTTTAACTAACATGCAAGAAACATAAACCATGCTCATGAGCATGCCATGGCCGAATATATACCCACCATACTCCTTTTAAATTTTTGGTCATGGTTAAACAAAGGACTCAATGCCCTACTCAAGAATACTAAAAAGAAATTTCAAGAGTAGTCAATCCATCATTGCATGCATCATCATCAAGCTTCACATTTAGCATGCAATGGCTTTATCACAATATCAACTTTGACCAAATACCACTTCCATGGCATAACAAGGATTTGAACCATGGCTAACATGAACATCAAGTTGGCAACTAAAACATGCATGAATCTCATGACACAACCTCATACATACCTTAATCTTGATGCAAGTTTAGCCAAATCTCCTTTTAGATCTCTTCTAAACAAAGAAAATGAAGCAAAATCTCTTCTTCCTCTTAGTATTTTACATTTAAAAGGAGAGAACAAGGATGAACAAAATTTTTTGTTTTCTTTCTTAGTTACTGACAATGGGGGAGAATGCTACACTCTCACACATTTTTTTTGTTTCTCTTCCCACATCTAATTATTAATCATTTCTTTCATGCTCCATTAACAAAACATGTTTCAACATGTTTTCTTTGCCCATAAACCATGTCATGGCGTACCACCTATAAAGAAATTTGACATACAAGTCCATTGTTTTGCATGCATGCTTTAATTAGTCATCACACAATTCCTATCGTACTTTCAAAGTTCACTCCTAAGTCCTTTCTAGTGAAATTCACCTTAATAACACTAAATCAATCACCAAAAATGTCACACATGAGCACACACATATTATAGGCATCAAAATAAATTTTAAATTATTTTTATGCCTCGGTTTTAATGGTCCGAAACCACATTCGACTAGGGTCAATTTGAGGCTGTCACAACTCTCCCCACTTAAGAAATTTTAGTCCCGAAAATCTTCTTGATAAATAGGGTTGGGTATCGCTCTTTCATAGAGTTCTCGGTTTCCTAAGTAGCTTCTTCTATCCGTATTTGAGCCATAACACTTTCACTAGCGGAACTTCGCTTGTTTTAACTCTTTCACTTCACGTGATAGGATCACGAATCGGTTCTTCCTCATAACTCATATTGGCTTGAATTTCAACCGATGGACTAATCACGTGCGATGGATCAGATCTATAGCGTCGAAGCATCGAAACATGAAAGACATCGTGAATCTTTTCGAGTTTAGGGGCAAAATCAAGCGATATGCCCTGGACAAACTATTCGGATATCTCATATGGCCCAATAAACCTCGGGCTCAACTTGCCCTTACGGTAGAATCGAGTATCTTTTTCCAAAGCGAAACCTTGAGAAACACTTTATCTCCCACGATACTCGATGTCCTTCGCTTCAAATCCGCGTCGCGACTTACGGCGATAGGAGGCTATCTTGAGACTTTCGGATTACTTTCACTTTACATTCAGCATCTCTAATCAAATCCACCCCAAAATTTTGCTTTCAAGCTCGGTCAAAAAAAATGGTGTACGGCATTTACGGCCGTACAAGGCCTCGTAAGGTGCCATCCTAATACTTGATTGAAAACTATTGTTATAAGCGAATTCAATCAAAGGCAAATCTAGTTCCATGAACTCTTGAACTCGAGGATGCAACATCTCAACATATCCTCAAGTATCTAAATTATCATCGGATTGACCATCGATTTGGGGGTGAAAAGCGGTCTTTGAAATGCAACTTGGTACCCAAAGCTTCTTGCAACTTCTTCCAAAATCGCGAGGTAAATCTCGGATCTCTATCAAACCACGATAGAAATGGGCACCCGTGTAATCTCACAATCGAAAGCGTACAATTGGCTAATTTGTCCATTGAAAAATCCGTGAAATGCGGGGACAAAGTGAGCCGACTTAGTCGATCTATCTACCACGACCCAAATTGCATCCTTCTTACTTAGCGACATTGGCGGTCGGATACAAAGTCCATTGTGACTCGATCCATTTCCACTCGGGTATCGTGATTGGTGAAGTAATCTGAAGGCACTTGATGTTCGCTTTCACTTGTTGACATATTAAACATCTCGAAACAAAGTCGGAGATGTCTCGTTTCATACCATGCCACCAAAAGCGTTTCAAATCGTTGTACATCTTCATTACTCCGGGTGGATTGCCATTCGGCTACAATGGGCTTCGTTCAGAATTATCGAAATAAGTTCCAAATTCTTTGGAGCATACAGACGACTTCCCGAACCTCAAACAATCGTCATCATCGATCACGAAACTCCGATTCCTTGTTGAACACACTCGGCCGTTTGCAACCAACTCATCGTCGACCTTGAGCTTCACAAATTTGATGTATCAATAATGGTTTGGCTTTCAATTGAGCTACTAACACGTTGTCGGTCGAGCGGACAAGTGCATTCATCGCTAAATGGCGAATAATGATTCGACTCAAGGCATCCGCAACCACATTCGCCTTTCGGGTGATAGTCAATGACCAGCTCATAATCCTTTAACAGCTCGAGCCAATGTCTTTGTCATGATTTAAGTCTCTTTGGGTCATCAAATATTTGAGACTTTTGTGATCCAGAAAGTACACATGGCACCTCTCACCAAATAAGTAATGTCGCCAAATCTTTAAAGCGAATCTGATGGCGACCAATTCGAGATCATGGGTGGGATAATTTTTCTCATGTGGCTTTAATTGCCTCGGCGCATAGGCCACAACTCGACCTTCTTGCATCAATACACAACCTAACCCAAGTAGAGGCGTCACTATAGATGACAAACTCTTTGCGATTCGGGTTGCACTAAATTGGGAACTTCAGTCAAATAAGTTTTCAGTTGATCGAAACTCTTGACATTTCTCGTCCCATTCAGAACTTAACATCCTTTTGGGTAACCGTCATTAGGCGTGGCTATCGTTGAAAACCTTTACAAATCGTCGGTAATAACAACGCAAGCCCAAAAACTCGAACCTCGGTAATATTTCTCGGAGGCTTTCGATTAAGTATGGCTAAAATTTTGTTGAATTGACTCGAATGCCGTCTGAATATCACATGCCCAAAGCTAACCTCTCTTAGAGAACTCACACTTGAACTTAGCATATAATTGCTTATCCCATAGAATTTGCGGCACTAACCTCGGTGTTCAGCATGTTGGGTCTCATTTCTTGAATAGACCAAGATGTCATCAATGAATCGACTCTGAACCGATCTAAATATGAGTGCGAAGATCCGATTCATCAAATCCATAAATCTGCGAGGGCATTAGTAAGTCAAGCGGCATCACTAGAAACTTCGTAGTGACCATATCTAGATTACGAAGCGTCTTGGAGTGCGTCAGAATCTCGAATTATGGCGATAATAGCCGATCTCAAATCTATTTTCGAGAACAACGAGGCTCCTTCAGGTTGATCGAACAAGTCATCAATCTGTGATATGCGGATATTTGTTCTTTATAAATCGCTTTATTAAGGCGGCGATAGTCGATACTAACCTCATGGTCCCATCCTTCTTTTTCACAAACAACACTTACTTGCCAAGGCGAAAAACTTCGGGCGGGCAAAACCTCTATCCACCAATTCTTGCAAGCGAGCTTTCAACTCCTTTAATTCGTCGATTGCCATACGATCACGAGCTATCGAAATTAAGTGGTACGGTACCAATTCGATGCCAAACTCTATTTCGAGCGAATTGGTAAACGAAGCAATTCTTGAGGAAAACATCAGGGTATTCACAAACCAACGCGCAGTTCGGGTTTCTTTTACGACTCCTTGTCATCGAGCACATCGCATAGTACCTTCGCACCTTTTCTTACATATTTAGGGCCAACATTAGCGATATTACGGTGGCAACCCTTTAAGTCCGTAGACTCAACCCGAATTATCTCGTTATTCGCGCACCTCGGATCGATAGTCTTGCTTTTGCAATTTACAACCGCATCGTGCATGGTCAACCAATCCAAACCAAGAATAGCGTCGAATTCATCGAGCGGCAAAAGCATCAAGTCGCGGAAAACAAGAACCTTGGAATACTAGGGGACTTTTCTTGCACTTTGTTGACAAGCGCGTAATGACCCAAGGGTTTGACACGAATTACAAACTCGATGAACTCAATAGGCAAAGTCTTCTTTGGATGCTAAGGTTTCACATATATAGAATGAGTAGAACCAGGGTCAATCAAAGCAATCACATTAGTATCGAAAAGAGTGAAAGTACTGGGTAATAACATCTGGTGAGGCGGCATCCTCGGCGTCTTGGCGTATGGCATAAGTCCTAGCGAAGTCTGAGCCTCGGGTCTCGTTGTAGCATCTCGACCCTCTCGACCGCCACTAGCATTGCCGCATTTACGGATGGCCTACCTCGGCGATGGTAGCACCGGGTTTCCACTTTGACTTACATTTGTTCAAGCAACCTCGGGCGATCCTTGATAAAGTGGTCAGCGATCCACACTTATAGCGAGGGCGATCACGGAACCTCTGACTCCCGAATGCCATTTGCCACAATCGGACACTCTGCTCTCTCGGCGATCATTTCTACCAGGCGATCGAAGTGACTTCGTGTAGTCCGCAGGGAGGTCGACCAGCGATCTTGTCTAGAAAAGCGAGGCGCCTCTGGACCGGCTCACATCATCTCGAAATCTCTTGATGCACATTGAAGAGACTTTCGAGGACCTTTAGAAATTCTCCGGTTCCCACATCAACTTTTGTTTCTCCTTCCTAAGCTCTTGACTACAAGCTCGCTCAACAAGTACTACGAACTCTCGTATTTTCGAGAATGCCAGCGAACATCCTTATATCATCATTCAGCCCATCCTCGAGCGTTTACACATAATAACCCGGACGAAATCATTCTCAGCGTCTTAAGCTAAGCCTCACAAATTTTTCGTTAAGTGATGATGGCGACATAGAGCCTTGCTTAAGATCAAGAAATTCCTTTACGCTTACGGTCGATGAATCTCTGGTGATATACTTTTTAAGTAACTTCGGTTTGAAAGAACTCCCAAGTCACTTGCTCTCTAGGCACCCGAAGTCAGTACTCCACCAATAGTAGGCGGAATCACGTAGCAAGGAGATGGTACACTTTAAGCACTCATCGGGTGTACAAGATAGCTCATCGAGCACGGATAGTGTTGTCAGCAAAATTCAGCTTACTCGGCATCATTAAAATTCATCACCAAAAAAAATTTCGTAAGCAAGGTCTAGTGACTGGGCAAATTTTAGGCTTACCGTGGGCGTCCGTATTTGGTTCCCAAGGTGTGATGATATAAGGATGTTTTACAATCTCTCGAAGTTTTGTACTTGTTGGCGAGCGTAAAAGGAGCTTAAAGGAGAAAAAAAGTTATGGGACGGAGAATTTAAAAAGGCGAAGTTCCCATTAAAGAAATTTAGGAATGGCTTACGTTGGAAACACCGCTTTTCAGCAACCATATATGGCGCTTGAGGATGGGTGTTGAATGATTGGAGAGTGAATTCAAATGGATTGGGATTGTGACGGAGCTTTGTTAAAGTGGATTAGTGACATTTATTAAGGATTGGAGTTTACCGAACAAAAAATAAAGTGGGAACCCGGTCTAACAACTCAGGAGGCCCCAAAAAGGGCAATGCTGTGGCAGAGAGGGGATCAAATGTAATTAATCCAGGGTTTGGGATTATGCCTCGGGCGGGGATTTCGCATTTATTTAAATTTTATTTTTACACTAATGTGTTGCGTTACCCCGGTCCACCAATTATTATGGGAAACCTTAGAAGAAACTTTGCCCATTGAGTTCGGTTTGTAATTGGGTGTCAAACCTTTCATTTCTTGTCAACAAAGTGTTTAAGAAAAGTCCCCAGTATTCAGGTTCTTGTTTTCCCGGGGACTTGATGCTTTTTCGTTAAAATTGCGCATTCTTGGTTTGGATTGGTTGACCATCACGGGCGGTTGTAAATTGCAAAAGCAAACTATTGATAGGTAACGAATAAGATAATTGGGTTGAGTTTCGGACTTAAAGGGTTGCCGGTAATATCAGAATGTTCCAAATCGTAAGAAAGGGGTCACATACCGCGTATTTTAGATGACAAGAGTTAGAAAAGAAACCCTAATCGGCTAGTGGTTTGTGAATACGGGATGTTTTCCAAAGAATTGCGGATTACCACTTTCGGAAATAGAGTTTGTCATCTATAGGGCCCTCCCTACTTGGGTTAGGTTGTATTGATCGGGAAGGCTTTGCCGTCAGCAATTAAACCACATGAGAAAATTATCAACCCATGATCTCGAATTGGTGTATTCGCCTTAAAGATTTGCACATTACTTATTTGGTGAGAAGTGCCGTATTGGATCACAAAAGTCTCAAATATTTGATGACTCAAAGAGACTTAAATCGCGAAAAGCGTTGGCTTTTAAAGGATTATGGTGGTTTGACTATCACGGGAAAGGCGAATGTGGTTGGGATGCCTTGAGTCAAATCATTATTCTTTTGCGATGAATGCCTTGTCCGTTCGATCCGACAACGTGTTAGTAGCTAAATTGAAAGCCAAACCATTATTGATACATCAAATTTGTAAGCTCGGAATCATGAGTTGGTTGCAAAACGGGGAGTGTGTTTAATGAGGAATCGGAATTTATTGCGACCATGTTGCTTGGGTTTAAAGGTCGATTATGTATTCCAAGAAAGGGACTTGTTTCAATGATTTTGACGAGGCTCCGGGGTAATTTACCCCCGGGTAGTACTAAAATGTACAATGATCAAACACCAATTTTGGTGGGGTTTATGAAACAGACATTTAATTTGTTTCAAAATGTTTAATATGTCAACAAGTGGCGCAACATCAAGTGCCATCGGGATTACTTAAATCATGATACGAATGGAAATGGGATCGAAAAAGGACTTTGTTGGGTTCATTGACTGAATAAGAAAGACTTTGGGGCATTGTTGATGGGACCAAGTCCCATTTATCCTGTCGGGATTTTTCGACAAATTGGCGAAATTATATGTCTCCCAAATTGTTCGATTGCATGGGGTACCTATTTCTATTTTGGGATAGAGACCCAAATTTAATCTCGATTTTGGAAGAAATTGCAAGAGGTTTGGGTACCAAACTGCATTTAAGGCTTTTCATCCCCAAAATGGTCAATCACGGATAATTCAAATACCGAGGATATGTTGAGATGTTGCATCCTTGAGTTTAGTGGGTCATGGAATGGTATTTACCCTTGATTGAATTGCCACAACAATAGTTTTCAATCAAGCATTAAGATGGCCTTACGAGGCTTTATCTTTCGAAATTGGACCCCATTATTTTGGGAGCTTAGTGAAATAAAATCTTGGGTTGATTTGAAAGGATTTGAGGGTTCGATTCGGAAAGTTTGAAAGCTACTTTGGATCGCCAAAAGTCATCTGATTTGAGAAGAAAAGACATTGAATATTGGGAGACAATATTTCCAAAGTCTCACCCGGAAGAAGGTGTTTAGATTTGGTCGTGGCAAATTGGGTCCGTTCATCGGTGATGAAGTATAAACGGGACCAATCGATTAATCACCCAGCTCAAAAGATTCACAAATTTTCCATGTCTGATGTTGACGAATAGATCCTCACGAATCGCTCATCGAGATTGAGATTATAATTTGAGCTATGAAAAGGGCCGGGTTGATTCGATGCATGAAGTAAAGATTCAAATAAGAAAATCCCACTAGTGAAGGTGTTGTGGCATAAACACGAATTGAAGAAGCCACTTGGGAACGAGAACTCTATGAAAAGCGATACCCAAACCTATTTCTGGGAAGATTTTGGGGCAAAATTTCTTAAGGGGGAGAGTTGGACATCCCTAAAGTGACCCTAGTAAAAGTGGTTTGGGACCGCAAAGTCACTAAATTATTTGAGTATGATATTCGCTAAATATGTGAAAATGCATGTGTGAATTTTTTAATTCTTTGATTTAGTTAATTTGAAGGTGAATTGAAAGAAAAGGACCATGGAAAGGATTTAATTATATGTGGCTAATTTTAAAGGTTAATAAAGGAATGAAGTAAAATAAATGGGTTGCATGTCAAATAACCCATTTACAAGGTTAGGGGCCATGACAAAATTATGGAAAGGGAACATGTTTCCAACATGTTATGCTAGTGGTGTATGGAAGCCATAAAATAATAGATAGCATTAAAAAATGAACAAAAAATGAGCATGGATGCCCCCCATTGTCGAATAGAGAAAAACAAAAAAATTGTTCATCTTTTCCCCTCCTTCCTTTGGCAAATTCCTAAGAGGAAAAGAGATTTTTGCTTCATTTTCTTTGTTTAGAAGAGATCTAGAAGGAGATTTGGCTAAACTTGCATCAAGATTAATTGTTGAGGTTGTGTCATGAGATTCATGCTTGTTTTGGTTGCTAACTTGATGTGCATTTAGCCATGGTTCAAATCCTTGCTTGCCATGAAAAATGGTATTTGGCCAAGGTTGATATTGTGTTAAACCATTGCATGCTAAATGTGAAGCTTGTTGATGATGCATGTAATGATGGATTGACTACTCTTGAAATTTCTTTTAGTATTCTTGGTAGGACATTGAATTTTTGTTTAACCATAAAAGGGTTGAAAGAGTATGGTTGTGATGTATTCCATGGTGCATTCATGAGCATGATTTATGCTTGTTACTTGATTGGTAAAATTTGTGTTTGGATGGGTATGAACCCTTGAGATTACCTTGCACCTATATGTTATACATGTTTGCACATGATGTATTGGCATGACATATATACTATTTCAGGTATATATTTGCTTGTGATGATGTTTTTATGAATACATGAAATGTGTATTGAGCTACAATATGTTCTTAGTTAGTAAAATGCATGCTGTTTTGTGTGGTATTAATGCATAATTGGCCAACATGGACATGCATATTTGGCCACATGAGGGAAAATTGGTGTGCATGCATTGGTTAGAGGCAAGCATATTGATCCTTTCTTGGCTTAAAAATTTAAGGAATATTAACTAATGTGTTGAGTTCAATTGTGATTTCTACATATCACTTTGATGCCTAATGAGCATATATATTGGCTAGGTATCTTGAATTCCTTTCGATGCTCAAATGATAAAACCAATTTATTTGTTCAATTAAGCTCAAGAGCAAAGGGAGCTAAACCGAAAGGGGAAGGTTTAACCGTAAAATCGTTCGACCACTTTGAGGTAAGTTTTATTAAAACTGATTTGATTCGATTGAATGAAGTAATAAGCAATCAATTTGTGCCTTTATTGGCCATTGGGAAAATGATATTTTGCTAAGTGAATTGTGCATAAAAGTTGTGTTATGAAATTGAAACAAAGATGTGTATGAATGTTGAGTGATATCCGGGCTAAGCAAAACAAGTCAAAGGATTCGTCAAAACAATTTGGTTATGATTGGGCTAAGCAAAAGGAATTTGCAAATTGATATCGGGTTAAGTCCGGGCCTTTTGGGGGTTACCATAACGGCTTGCCGGCGTTTGACAGTATATATCGGATAAACTCAAGGTTGTGATTGAGAACTTTGAACTTGCTGGAAAATTTTCAGTTAATACGGAAATTCCCAACAACAAGGTAGTTTGTGTGGTTAGCCACTTGAAATAACGATGAATATTGCCAATGATAAATGAGCTATCGGCATTAACTAGGCCGTTATTTGTGTATGAATATAAGAGTTGGGATTGTGAAGTAAGCATGTCTTTGAAAATTGGCATATAATTATTGTTTAGCTACTTGAATGCTATGCTTGGGTTGTGTTATATTATGGCTCAAACTTACTAAGCATAAATTGCCTTTTTTTGTTTCCGTTTATAGATTTTGCTCGAGCATCGGATTCGGGATCATAGGTTGAAAACCACACTATCAAAGCCCTTTTGGTACTCCTTTAGTTGAGTTTTGGATATGGCATGTATAGGACTACCCCTTGTTGGTTCAAATGTGTTGTGATGTACATGTTCGGCCATGAAAATGGCTGAAAGTAAAAATCTAACTTAGACCATTTGTGATTTTATATATATATGGTTTCATGATGTGATTATGGATTGGAAATGGGAGTGGGTCAATGATCAGCCATTGGAATGGTAAAATGATCATAGGTGAACCTATGTATGGAAGAAGTTGGTTCATGGAACTACAAAATAGGTAAGACCACCTTAAAAACAGGTGCTGCCAGCTGCAGTGATGGGAATGTGAAAAATCCCAAAATTGTAGGGATGGTATTAAATAGTGAAAAATTATGTAAATGAACCTTGATGAGTCTACTTTCATTGGAAGAACAACGGTCATAGGAGTTCGTGTTAAGAATAAATTAGTGAGACAGGGCCAGAACGGTTTCTGGGTCCCCTGTCGAATTTAAAAATTGCTATAAATTATCCAGAAAAATTAGAAGTCATGCCTTATATGTTCAGATTCCATTTTGAGTCTAGTTTCATTAGAAACAAACTGCACCAGTATTAAAGCCCTGTACAGAGGGATATTCAAGGAGCAAGGTTCGATCCCTGTAACATGGGTGACTTTAACTAATAAACTGTACCAATTGGCCCAACTAAAAATTCTAGAAATAAATCCATGGAAGGATATATGCGTCTAAATTCAGGAAAATTTGGAATCAGTTTCGAGTTTTGAAACTCGAGATATGATTTTAAGCGGTGATGCAGTTTTCCAGCCTTCAAATGCCAAATTGCGGTGCTTTAAGAGATTTAGCCTTAACCCCTCGGTCCGACACCGATGGTCCGGGTTGGGTGTTACAATTTTATTGGTACCGAGCTACGGTTTAGTCGATTCTAGGACCCGTGATGTGTTTGGGGTCTAGCTATACATGCCATTAAATGATGAATTGATAGTGGGTGATTTACTTTGACTTTGTGTTTGTTTATAGCAATGGATCCCGATCCCAACCGAGCAATAGCTGATGTGGGAGAGGTGGCGCCTTCCAAGGAAGGGCCGGGACTCTCAACCTATGGCCAAATCCGAATGATGAGGCTAGGCAAGTTTTATAGCATGATGAATGATTGGTTCAACAATACATTCGAACAAATGGCTTTTCCACAACCTCCATTTCCACTAATAACCCCCTGACCAAATAAGGTAAGGCCCCACGGAGGATTAAACATGGGGCCCAATTTAAACTCGGATGATGCGATCCAGCAAGCTGAATTTTGGTTGGACAACACTATCCGGGCTCGATGAGCTATCTTTGCTGATGAGTGCTTAAAGTGTACCATCTTGTAACACCGAACCGAGACCATGGGTGTCGGAAAGCGAGGGTTGAACAAATCCTCTTAAAGGACCACCAATTTGGCATTTCGCAAATGGAAAACTGGCCCTTTGCCTTAAAAATCATATCTCAGTTTCAAAACTTGAAACTGATTCAAATTTTTTAAAAACTTTTCCCATATTTTTTTTTCCCAATTGGAATTTAGTAGTTAAAACCCTTTGGGACTTGTCCCAATTGAAACTTTTTCTTTTTAAGTTAAAATTTTAATAATTATTCAAACTTACTATTTAAACCATTCCTACAAATTTTGGTGATTTTTCAAAACACACCCTCCGCCATTTCTTTCAAGGTAACCTTTACCTATTTCATGATTTCCACGATTCAATTGGCCCTTTTAACATAGCACAAGTGTGATCATGATTAACCATTCCAATGGCTAATCTTTTCAGAACCATTCCATACCCCCTGATCATCATACAACGATTATAGAATCATACTAACAACATATAAGCCATTTTAAGGCTATCCAAGCTTATAAAACCAAAAGGTACATGACCTTCTACAATAGGGTAGTCCTATACATGCCATTTCAAAGTTCAACCAAAATTATACCCAAAATGGAGCTTTGATAGTGTAGATGACTTACTTTAATGATCCCGAATCCGTGCTAAGGCAAAATCTATAAAACAAGAAAAAGGAGGAAGCAATTTATGCTTAGTAAGTTTGAGCCATAATTACACACAACAAAGTATAGCATTCAAGTAGCTAAACAATTTCATATGCAATTTTCAATGACTGCTTACCAAATCCCAACTCTTATATTCATACACAAATAACGGCTTAGTTAAGGCGATAACTCGTTTATCATTGGACAAATATTCATCGATTTCTCCTAGTGGCAAGCACACAACACATACCTTGTTGTTGGGAATTTCAAAGTGCATTAACGAAAATTTTCCAAAGCTTATAATTTTCAAATCACATACCTTGAGTTTAAGGATATAGCTACTGTTCAACGCCGGGACATAGGGTTTGTAACCACAAATGCCTTGGGACTTAACGGATATCCTTCGCAAATTGCCTTTGGCTTGGATATCATAGTCCCCATTGCCTTGGGCACCGATATCCCCCAATTGCCTTCTTGCCGATATCCTTCCAAATTCATACAATCTTTGTTTCAATTTCATAACAAACTTTTATGCACAATTTACTTAATCAAGAATATCATTTCCAATGGCCACATACAAGGGCACAATTTGATTGCTTATTACTTTGTTCAATCGAATCAAAATCTAAGTTTCGATACTCAAAACTTACCTTGGAATTATCGGCGCTTCACGGCTATTCAATCACCTTTTTTTTCCTTTATTGGATCTAGTTCCCTTGCTTTGAGCTTAATGTTAACAAATAAATTGATTTAATCGTTTTGAATATCAAAGAATCCAAGGTACTTAGCCCTTTGGGACAAACTTAGCCCTTATAAGGCCTTTTACATCCACATACTTAAGCTCAATGATTATAACATAGCATCAAGCACTCATATGGCGATTATACTTAGTCATACTTGCACAAATCAACAATAAATTTGATTTTAACACCATATAAGTACTAGGCAATATACAAAAGTTTCACAAAATTCTTCAACCATTTCTTCTTTAAAAAACATATTTATCATTTACTTCATAACCAAATCATCATGTGCAAACACATATACATATAGGTGCAAGGCAATTTCAAGGTGTTCATAACCATCCAAAACACAAATTTTAACTAACATGCAAGAAACATAAACCATGCTCATGGCATGCCATGGCCGAATATATACCCACCTTCCTTTTAAATTTTGGTCATGGTTAAACAAAGGACTCAATCCCACTCAAAGAATACTAAAAAGAAATTTCAAGAGTAGTCAATCCATCATTGCATGCATCATCATCAAGCTTCACATTTAGCATGCAATGGCTTTATCACAATATCAACTTTGACCAAATACCACTTCCATGGCATAACAAGGTTTGAACCATGGCTAACATGAACATCAAGTTGGCAACTAAAACATGCATGAATCTCATGACACAATAACATACCTTAATCTTGATGCAAGTTTAGCCAAATCTCCTTTTAGATCTCTTCAAACAAAGAAAATGAAGCAAAATCTCTTCTTCCTCTTAGTATTTTCCCCAAAAGGAGAGAACAAGGATGAACAAAATTTTTTTTTTCTTTCTTAGTTGCGGCAATGGGGAGAATGCTACACCTCACACATTTTTTTTTTGTTTCTCCCACATCTAATTATTAATCATTTCTTTCATGCTCCATTAACAAAACATGTTTCAACATGTTTTCCCATAAACCATGTCATGGCCACCACCTATAAAGGGGGTTTGACATCAAGTCCATTGTTTTGCATGCATGCTTTAATTAGTCATCACAATTCCTATCGTACTTTCAAAGTTCACTCCTAAGTCCTTTCTAGTGAAATTCACCTTTAACACTAAATCAATCACCAAAAATGTCACACATGAGCACAATATTATAGGCATCAAAATAAATTTTAAATTATTTTTATGCCTGGTTTTGTCCGAAACCACTTCATAGGGTCAATTTGGGGTCACAACTCTCCCCACTTAAGAAATTTTGCCCAAAATCTTCGATAAATAGGGTTGGGTATCGCTTTTCATAGAGTTCTCGCCTAAGTAGCTTCTTCTATCCCTATTTGAGCCATAACACTTTCACTAAGGGAACTCGCTTTTTCCAACTCTTTCACTTGTGATAGGATCAATCGGTTCTTCCTCATAACTCATATTGGCGAATTTCAACCGATGGACTAATCACGGCGATGGATCGATCTTAGCCAGCATCAAACATGAAAACATCGTGAATCTTTTGAGTTTAGGGGGCAAAATCAACGATATGCCCTGGACAAACTCGCCGGATATCTCATATGGCCCAATAAACCCGGCTCAAGCCCTACGGGAACAGTATTTTTCCAAAAACCAGAAACACTTTATCTCCCACGATACTGATGTCCTTCTTCAAATCAAACGACTTGGCGATGGAGGCTATCTTGAATTTCCCGGATTACTTTCACTTTTTAATCTCTAATCAAATCCACCCCAAAATTTTGCTTTCAGGCTCCCCAAAAAAATGGTTCGGCATTTACGAAAGGCCTCGTAAGGTGCCATCCTAATACTTGATTGAAAACTATTGTTATAAGCAATTCAATCAAAGGCAAATCGTTCCATGAACTCGAACCGAGGATGCAACATCTCAACATATCCTCAAGTATCTAAATTATCCGCCGGATTGACCATCTTGGGGTGAAAGGGGCTAAATGCAACTTTAAAGCTTGCCTTCTTCCAAAATCGCGAGGTAAATCTGGGATCTCTATCAAACCACGATAGAAATGGGCACCCGTGTAATTCACAACGAAAGCCAATTGCTAATTTGTCCATTGAAAAATCCGTAACACGGGACAAAGTGGGATTACACATCTACCCGACCCAAATTGCATCCTTCTTACTTCGACATTGGCGGTCCCGGATACAAAGTCCATTGTGACTCGATCCATTTCCACTGGGATCGTGATTTGAATCAAGGCACTTGATGTTCCGCTTTCACTTGTTGACATATTAAAACAAAAAATCGGAGATGTCTCGTTTCATACCATGCCACCAAAAGCGTTTCAAATGTTGTACATCTTCAACTCCGGGTGGATTGCCATTCGGCTACAATGGGCTTCGGAATTATAAATAAGTTCCAAATTCTTTGGAGCCAACGACTTCAACCTCAAACAATCGTCATCATCGATCAAACCCATTCCTTGGGAAACACTCGCCCGTTTAACCAACTCATCGTACCCCGAGCTTCCAAATTTGATGTATCAATAATGGTTTGGCTTTCAATTCAGCTACTAAACGTTTGTCGATCGACGGACAAGTGCACATTCATCGCCTGAATAATGATTCTACTCAAGGCATCCCAACCCATTCGCCTTTCCCGGTGATAGTCAATGACCACCTAATCCTTTAAAATCGAGCCAATGTCTTTGTCCAGTTTAAGTCTCTTTGGGTCATCAAATATTTGAGACTTTTGTGATCCAGTACACGGCACCTCTCACCAAATAAGTAATGTCGCCAAATCTTTAAAAGCAATAATGGCGCAATTCGAGATCATGGGTGGGATAATTTTTCATTGGTTTAATTGCCTCGGCGCGGCCCAACGACCTTCTTGCATCAATACACAACCTAAAAGTAAAGGCGCACTATAGATGACAAACTCTTTGCCCGGTTCACTAAATTGGGGCTTACAAATAAGTTTTGTTGATAAACTCTTGACATTTCTCTCCATTCAACTTAACATCCTTTTGGAACCCTCATTTGGCTATCGTTGAAAACCTTTACAAATCGTCGGAATAACCAAGCCCCAAAACTCAACCTCGGTAATATTTCGGAGGCTTTATTAATACTAAAATTTTGTTTTATCAATGCCCGAAATATCCACCCCAAAAGCTAACCTCTTGCGAACTCACCTTGAACTTAGCATATAATTGCTTATCCCATAAATTTAACTAACCTCGTTGTTGATGTTGGTCTCATTTCTTGAATAGACCAAGATGTCATCAATGAATCGACTCGAACCGATCTAAATATTTAAGATCCGATTCATCAAATCCATAAATTGGGCATTAGTAAGTCAAACCATCACAGAAACTTTAGTGACCATATCTGTTCGGGGCTTGGGGTCGTCCGAATCTCAATTATGGGATAATAGCCCGATCTCAAATCTATTTTCGAGAACAAGAGGTCCCGGTTGATCGAACAAGTCATCAACGTAAGGATATTTGTTCTTTATGCCTTATTTTGGGCGATAGTCGAACAACCTCATGGTCCCATCCTTCTTTTTCACAAACAACACCCGAAAAACCCGGGGGCAAAACCTCTATCCACCAATTCTTGCAAGAGCTTTAACTCCTTTAATTCGCTTGCCATCGAACGGACTATCAAATTGGAGTGGTACGGTACCAATTCGATGCCAAACTCTATTTCCGGGGTAAACCCGCAATTCTTGGAAAACATCGGGTATTCAAAACCCCAACCAGTTTCGGGTTTTTTTCGACTCCTTTCATCGAGCACATCCAAGGTACACTTCCCTTTTCTTACATATTTCCCCAACATTCGATATTTGGCAACCCTTTAAGTCCGTAGACTCAAGAATTATCTCGTTATTCGCGACCTCGGATCGATAGTCTTGCTTTTGCAATTTACAACCGCATCGGCATGGTCAAAATCAAACCAAGAATAACGTAATTCATCGACGGCAAAAGCATCAAGTCCGGGGAAAACAAGAACCTTGGAATACTAGGGACTTTTCCCTTTTTGACAAGCCGAAGACCCTTTGACACAATTACAAACCAGAACTCAATGGCAAAGTCTTCGGATGCTAAGGTTTCACATATATAAGAATGGGTAGAACCGGGTCAATCAAAGCAATCACATTAGTATCGAAAAAGTGAAAACCAATAAATTGGTGGGCCAATCCTGGCGGGATGGCATAAGTCCTGCAGTTGGCCGGGTCTCGTTAGCATTCTCGACCCCCTCGGCCACTAGCATTGCCCGCATTTGGATGGCCTCCCGGCATGGTAGCACCGGTTTCCACTTTGAACATTTTGTTCAAGCAACCTCGGGGTCCTTGATAAAGTGGTCAGATCCACACTTATAAAGGGGGCGATCACGGAACCCGCCCCGAATGCCATTTGCCACAATCGGACCCTGCCTCTCCGATCATTTCTACCGGCATCAAGGACTTGGTCACGGGAGGTCCCGGGCGATCTTGTCTAGAAAAGCGGGCTTAGCCACATCATCTAAATCTCTTGATGCTGAAAGACTTTCCGGGACCTTTAGGAATTCTCCGGTTCCCCATCAACTTTTGTTTCTCCTTCCTAAGCTCTTGCACAAGCTGCCAACAAGTACTGAATCTCGATTTCGGAATGGAACATCCTTATATCATCATTCAGCCCATCCTCGGCAATAATAACTTAAAATCATTCTCGCGCTTAAGCCTCCAAATTTTCGTTAAAGGTGATCGACATAGAGCCTTGCTTAAGATCAAGAAATTTTTCCCGGTGATGAATTCGTGATATACTTTTTTCGAATTTCTTTGAAAGAACTCCCAAGTCACTTGCTCTCTAGGCACCAGTGAGTACTCCACCAATAGTAGGGGAATCACGAAAGGAGATGGTACACTTTAAGCACTCATCTGTACAAGATAGCTCATCGAGCACCCGGATAGTGTTGTCCAACCAAAATTCAGCTTCCATCATCATCATCCGTAGCTTTAAATTCGGGATGTTTTAATCCTATTTGGGGGGCTTCCGACTAATTGGTGATTCGGAGGTATTGTAAGGGGGGTTGCATTTGGGAAATGGAGGTTGTGGACATGTTTATTGAATGTATTTTAAACCCTCATTCATCACACTATAAAACTTGACTAGCCTCATCGTTCGGTTTTGGCTATAGGTTTAGGTCCCTTTTGCCCTTTTGGGGCAGCCCCACTCCCACATCATCAGCTATTGCCGGTTGGGATGGGATCCATTGCTATAAACAAACACAAAGTCAAATTGTAAAATCCCCACTATCAATTCATCATTTAATGGCATGTATAGTAGACCCCAAAGCAATCCGGTAGTCCTAGAATCACTAAAGTGGCTCGATACCAATAAAATTTAACACCCCAACCCAAGACCATCGGTTTGGAGGAGGGGTTGGAAGCTAAACCTCTTAAAGCAGCCAATTTGGCATTTCCAAAGGGAAAACTGCATCCTTGGCTTAAAAATCATATCTCGAGTTTCAAAACTGAAACTGATTCCGTAAATTTTCCTGAATTTAGAATCATATATCCTTTCATGGATTTATTTCTATAATTTTTGGTCGGCCCAATTGGTACAGTTTATTAGTTAAATTCACCCATGTTACAGGGATCAACTGCTCGACCTTCGCTTACAACTTGAATATCTCTTTGTACAGGGCTTTAATACTGGTGCCTTTGTTTCTAATGAAACTAGACTCAAAATGGAATCTGTAAATATAAGGCATGACTTCTAATTCTTTCTGGATAATTTATAGAAAATTTTAAATTGGACAGGGGACCCAGAAACCGTTCTGGCCCTGTCTCACAATAACTTTAATATCTCTTAATAAGTAACTCCTATGACCGTTGTTTCTTCCCTATGAAAGTAGACTCATCAAGGTTCATTTACATAACTTATTCACTATTTAATACCATTCCTACAAATTTTGGTGATTTTTCAAAACCACACCACTGCTGCTGCCACATCTTTTTCAAGGTAACCTTTACCTATTTCATGATTTCCACGATTCAATTGGCCCTTTTGCATACAACAAAGTGTGATCATGATTAACCATTCAATGGCTAATCTTTTCAGAACCATTCCATACCCCATAAGATCATCATACAAATGATTATAGAATCATACTAACAACATATAAGCCATTTTAATGGCTATCCAAGCTTAATAAAACAAAAGGTACATGACCTTCTACAATAGGGTAGTCTATACATGCCATTTCAAAGTTCAACAAAATTATACCCAAAATGGGCATTGATAGTGTAATGACTTGACTTTAATGATCCCGAATCCGATGCTAACGAGCAAAATCTATAAACAAGAAACAAAGGAAAGGGTAAGCAATTTATGCTTAGTAAGTTTGACCTAATTACACACAACCAAAGTATAGCATTCAAGTAGAAACAATAATTCATATCACAATTTTCAATGACGCTTCACAATCCCAACTCTTATATTCATACACAAATAACGGCTTAGTTAAGGCCGATTCGTTTATCATTGGAGCAAATATTCAATTACTCCTAGTGTAAGCACACAAACAATACCTTGTTGTTGGGAATTTCACAAGTGCATTAATGAAAATTTTCCAGCAAGCTTATAATTTTCAAATCACATACCTTGGAGTTTAACGGATATAGCTACTGTTCAACGCCGGGACATAGCCCGGTTATGGTAACCCCCAAATGCCTTTGGACTTAACCCGGGATATCCTTCGCCTTGCCTTGGCTTGACCGGATATCATAGTCGCACCATTGCCTTGGGCTTAGCCCGGATATCCTTCCAATTGCCTTGCTTAGCGATATCCGCAAATTCATAACATCTTTGTTTCAATTTCATAACAAACTTTTATGCACAATTTACTTAATCAAGAATATCATTTTGGCTCAATGGCCACATACAAGGCACAATTTGATTGCTTATTACTTTGTTCAATCGAATCAAAATCTAAGTTCGAATCAAAACTTACCTTGGAGATTATCGGCGCCAACTTATTCAATCACCTTTTCTTTTCCTTTATTGGAGCTAGTTCCCTTTGCTCTTGAGCTTAATGTTAACAAATAAATTGATTTAATCGTTTTGAATATCAAAGGGAATCCAAGGTACTTTCATATGGAAGAAACAAAAAGGTCATAGGAGTTACGTGTTAAGAGATATTAAAGTTATTGTGAGACAGGGCCAGAACGGTTTCTGGGTTCCCTGTCGCGACTTTAAAAATTTTCTATAAATTATCCAGAAAGAATTAGAAGTCATGCCTTATATGTGCAGATTCCATTTTGAGTCTAGTTTCATTAGAAACAAACAGCACCACTATTAAAGCCCTGTACAGAGAGATATTCAAGTTGTAACATGCGAAGGTCAGAGCATTCGATCCCTGTAACATGGGTGACTTTAACTAATAAACTGTACCAATTGGCCCTACCAAAAATTCTAGAAATAAATCCATGGAAGGATATATGAGTCTAAATTCAGGGAAAATTTATGGAATCAGTTTCCGAGTTTTGAAACTCGAGATATGATTTTTAAGGAGACAGTGATGCAGTTTTCCAGCCTGTCTGGAAATGCCAAATTGGTCGGTGCTTTAAGAGGATTTAGCTCGTTAACCCCTCGCGTCCGACACCGGCGATGGTCTCGGGTTCGGGGTGTTACAGTCATGACTTAATCAAATCATAAACTAAGTTCCATTACTCAAAGACTTACCTCGGATATTTGGTATAGTTGCGGAGTGGCTCCTCGGTTGCTTTCTCTTTTCCCTTATCTGAAATTGCCCCCCTATGCTCTTGAGCTTAAGTTCAACAAATTTGAACTAGTCATTAATCGACTATTCAAGTATTACTTTCAGAATATAATACATATGGATTCGACTTTCACACATATAGATTATAGTAAGCTTTATAAAAATCAATAAATAATTCATTAGCAAATTTTCATTAATGTTTACAATATAATTACAACATTTTAGCACCATGGCCGAACACCTCATGAAGTTGCTAAGACCCATCCTTTTCAAATTCTCACACACACTCACATCCAATCCTTTTTATTAAGCACTCAAACTCAATCATCTTCATGCCTCATCACTACAACATCAAACACCAACCAAGAAAGACAACATCCATGGCCGAGTATCATCTCCATCAAATAGCAAAAGTTTAAACCATGGGCTAGGTAGAATTTAAACTAAAAACTAAAAATATGCATGAATTTCATGGAATAACATCAAACATACCTCAACCTAGTTACAAGCATGGCCGAACTTCTTCAAAACTTTCTTTCTTTCTTTTACTTGGTTTTTCGGCCATGAAGAACCAAACTCTCACTTTGTTTTCATCACCCCCCCAAAATCCATTACTTTATTACTAACCTTTTATTTTATTATTTCTAACACAAAATATTAACACAAAATGTTTATACTATGTTTTAACCCATAGCATGGCCGGCCACTACCTAAAATTTTGGGTAATTTGACATGCAAGTACAAGCATTTTCTAACATGCATTAATAGATCCTTATAGATTAACCTATCACATTTCAAAAGTGTCACACATAAGTCCTATTAACTAAATTCACATGCAATCGACTAAATCGAAGCTTAAAACTTTCACACATTCATATTCACATATTTTAGACAATAAATATTATATTCAAATACTTCGGTGACTCAGTTTAGCGGTCCCGAAACCACTTTTCGACTAGGGTCAATTTAGGGCTGTCACAACTCTCCCCCACTCAAGAAATTTTCGTCCCCGAAAATCTTACCGGTAAATAGGTTTGGGTGTCGTTCTTTCATAGAGTTCTCGGTTTCCCAAGTAGCTTCTTCGATCCCGTGTTTGAGCCATAACACCCTTACTAATGGAACCCTTTTGTTTCGCAACTCTTTCACTTCACGAGCTAGGATACGAATTGGCTCTTCTTCATAACTCATATCTGCTTGAATTTCGACCTCGGAGGGATTTATTATGTGCGAAGGATCAGATCTGTAACGTCGAAGCATCGAAACATGAAAAACGTTGTGAATCTTCTCGAGATCAGGGGGTAAAATCAATCTATATGCCATCGACCAACTCGTTCGGATATTTCAATGCGGCCCTATGAACCTCGGACTCGGTTTGCCTTTACGGCCAAATCGAGTATCTTTTCAAGGTGAAACTTTAAGAAACACTTTGTCTCCCACCTGATACTCAATATCTCTTCGTTTTAAATCCGCGTATGACTTCTGACGATCTGATGCTGCCTTCAGACTTTCACGAATTATCTTTACTTTCTGCTCAGCATCTTTAATCAAATCAACTCCAAAAATTTTACTTTCACCGAGCTCGGTCCAAAACAATGGGGTCGGCATTTACGACCGTACAAAGCCTCGTAAGGTGCCATCTTAATACTTGATTGAAAACTATTGTTGTTAGCGAATTCCATCAAAGGTAAATACCGCTCCCATGTACCACTAAACTCAAGGATGCAACATCTCAACATATCCTCGAGTATTTGAATTATTCGTTCGGATTGGCCATCAGTCTGGGGATGGAAAGCGGTGCTAAAATGCAACTTGGTACCCAAAGCTTCTTGCAATTTCTTCCAAAATCGCGAGGTGAATCTCAGATCTCTATCCGACACAATAGAAATGGGTACCCCCGTGTAATCTTACAATCTGAGAAACATACAATTCAGCTAGTTTATCTAATGAATAATCCGTACGTACGGGAATAAAATGAGCCGACTTAGTCAGTCTATCAACAACAACCCAAACCGCATCTTTCTTACTTGCCGACAATGCCAACCCAGATACAAAATCCATCGTGACTCGATCCCACTTTCATTCAGGTATCATGATCGGCTGAAGTAAACCTATAGGCACTTGATGTTCCACTTTCACTTGTCGACATATTAAACACTTCAAAACAAAATCGGAAATGTCTCGTTTCATACCATGCCACCAAAACTGACGTCTCAGATCGTTGTACATTTTCGTACTCCCCGGGTGAATCGACATTTGGCTACAATGAGCTTCGTTCAGAATCATCGAAATAAGTTCTGAATTTCTTGGAACACACAAACGACTTCTGAACCTCAAACAACCATCATCATCAACTTGAAACTCTGATTCCATATTCGAAACACATTCAGCCCGTTTTGCAACCAATTCATCATCGACTTCCTGAGCTTCACGAGTTTGATGAATCAACAATGGTTTGGCCTTTAATTCTGCTACTAACACATTGTCGGATAGAATGAGACAAGTGTACATTCATCGTCAGAAGTAAATAAAGTGATTTACGACTTAAAGCATCCGCAACCACATTAGCCTTTCCCGGGTGATAGTCAATGACAAGCTCACAGTCTTTCAACAACTCGAGCCAACGTCTTTGTCGCAAATTCAAAATCTCTTTGAGTCATCAAATATTTGAGACTTTTGTGATCCGAAAATACATGGCACTTCTCACCAAATAAGTAATGTCTCCATATTTTTAAAGCGAATACGATGGCAGCTAATTCGAGATCATGGGTTGGCTAATTTTTCTCATGTGGCTTCAATTGCCTCGACGCATACGCTACAACTCGACCTTCTTGCATCAATACACAACCCAACCCAAGTAAGGATGCGTCACTGTAAATGACAAACTCTTTGCACGATTCAAGTTGCACTAGCATTGAGCTTCACCAAGTAAGTTTTAGTTGATCGAAACTTTTCGACATTTTTCGACCATTCGAACTTAACATCTTTACGAAGTAGCCGTCATTGGTATGGCTATCATCGAAAACCCTTTACAAACCGTCTGTAGTAACCAAGTCCCAAAAGCTCGAACCTCATTAATATTTCTGGGGCTTCCAGTTAAGTATGGCTGAAATTTTGCTCGGATCAACTCGAATACCGTCAGAGATACCACATGACCCAAGAAGCTCACCTCTCTTAACCGAACTCACACTTATCGAACCTAGCATATAACCGCTTATCCCGTAAAATCGCAACACTAACCCTGGTGTTCAAAGATGATCGGTTTCATTTCTTGAATAGACTAAAATATCATCTATAAACACAACTAAAACCGATCCAAAAGCGGTCTCAAGATCCGATTCATCAAATCCATAAATACCGCTAGGGCATTAGTGAGCCCAAACGGCATCACTAAGAACTCGTAGTGACCGTATCTCGTTCTAAAAGCGGTTTGGGTATATCCAAATCCAAATTCAAGAATCGATAATAGCCCGATCTCAAATCTATCTTTGAAAACACCGAGGCTCCCTTTAGTTGATCAAACAAATCATCAATACGCTGATAGCGGATATTTATTCTTTATTGTCACTTTATTCACCGACGATAGTCGATGCACAACCTCATGGTTCCGTCCTTCTTTTTACAAACAATCTTTGGTGCACCCCAAGGTGAGAAACTTGGTCGAGCGAAACCTCTATCCGCCAACTCTTGCAACCGAGCTTTCAATTCCTTTAATTACATTGGTGCCATACGATACGGAGCTATCGAAATCGGTGTAGTCCTGGTACAAGTTCGATGCCAAACTCTACCTCCCGAACAGGTGGTAACCCTGGTAATTCTTTGGGAAAAACATCCGGATATTCACAAACCATTGGTACCGACTCAAGTTTCTTTCCTGATTCTTCATTATCAAGTACGTATGCAAGATACGCTCTACACCCCTTTCTCACATATTTTTGAGCTAACATTGAGGATATTATTGTTGGCAATCCATCCAAGACAGTAGACTCAACTCGGATTATCTCATTATTTGCACACCTCAAATCAATAGTCTTGCTTTTGCAATTCACAACAGCATCATGCACGGTTAACCAATCCAAACCGAGAATAACATCAAATTCATCAAACGGTAAAAGCATCAAGTCCGCCGAAAAACAGAAACCTCGAATTACTAGGGGACATTTCTTACACACCTTATCAACAAGCACACAATGACCCAAGGGATTCGACACTCTAATAACGAACTCAGTAGACTCAACAGGTAAAGTCTTCTTTGGATGCTAAAGTCTCACATATATAAGAATGAGTCGAACCGGGGTCAATCAATGCAATCACATTAGTATCAAAGAGAGTGAATGTACCGTAATAACATCAGCGAAGAAGCATCCTCGCGCACATATAGCATAAGCTCTGGCAGAGCACGAGCCTCGAATCCGGTGGTAACGCCTCTAGATCCTCTCGACCGCCACTAGCATTCCCCGCTTTTTAGATGGTCTACCTCGAGCAAGTAGTAGCACCCGGTTTCCCAATGTAATTTACATTCGCTCGCACAATCTCGGGCAATCTTTAATAAAGTGGTCACTGATCCACACTTATAACAGAGCGATCATGGAATCTACAACTCCCGAATGCCATTTACCACAATCTCGCACTCTGTCTGTCCCCGACGATCATTTCCAACACGGCAACCAAGTGACTCACGTACTCACGGGGAGGTCGATCGCGATCTCGTCTAGAAAAGCCCAAAGTGCCTTTAGACCGGCCTAAACCATCTCTAACTTTCTTTGAAGATGTTGGAAGGGTTTTCCAAGATCTCTTCTGAAACTCCTTTGCTCCCATATCGCTTTTCTTTTCTCCTTCATCGAGCTCTTGACTTTGCAAGCTCGCCGACAAGTACCACAAATTCTCCGATTTCTAAAATGCCAACATACGCTTTTATATCATCGTTCAGTCCATCTTCAAACGTTTACATTACTGACTTCAAAGAAATGCATTCTCGAGCGTCTGGCTAAGCCTTACAAACTTTCGTTCATAATCGATGTAGACATGGAACCTTGTTTAAGTTCAAGAAATTCTTTCCGCTTTTGATCAATGAATCTCTGCTGATATACTTTTTTCGAAACTCGGTTTGGAAAAACTCCCAAGTTACTTACTCTCTGGGCACAACAAAAATCAACATATTCCACCAATAGTAGGCAGAATCACGTAGCAAGGAGATAGTACACTTTAGGCATTCATCCGGTGTGCAAGATAGTTCATCAAGTACCCGAATAGTGTTGTCCAACCAAAATTCAGCTTGCTCGGCATCATCGCTTTGTCTGTAGCCTTAAATTCGATAGCCGTGTTTTGATTCATCAACTGGGGCTTATTTAACCTTATCTGATCGATTCACGGAGGTATCGCAGTCTGAGGTTGTATTGGTCGGGAATGGGGGTTGTGGAACAGCCATATTAGTTCGAATGTATTGATTGAACCACTCATTCATTACGCTATAAAAAGCCTATCTAGCTTCATCATTCTGATTACTAGCAATAGGTTGAGAGTCCGCCGGCGCTGTCCCTTGCGCGGGAGCAGGCGCTACACTCTCAACATCATTAGCTACCGCTCGGTTGGGATCGGGATCCATTACTATAAGTAAACACATTTTTAACTGTCAGAAATCACCACACTGTAACACCCCGAACCCGAGACCATCGCCGGTGTCGGACACGAGGGGTTAGCAAGCCAAGTTCACTTGTTTTGCCCATCCATTGGACATTTCCAGTCAGGCTGGAAAAACTGCGTCACTGTCGCCTTAAAAATCATATCTCGAGTTTCAAAACTCGGAAACTGGTTTCGTAAATTTTCCCTGAATTTAGACTCATATATCCATCCATGGATTTATTTCTAGAATTTTGGTCGGGCAAATTGGTACAGTTTATTAGTTAAAGTCACCCATGTTACAGGGATCGACTGCTCTGACCTTCGCGCGGTATAACTTGAATATCTCTCTGTACAGGGCTTTAATGCTGGTGCCGTTTGTTTCAAATGAAACTAGACTCAAAATGGAATCTGTACATATAAGGTATGTCGCCTAATTCTTTCTGGATAATTTATAGTAAATTTTAAAGTTGCGACAGGGAACCCAGAAACCATTCTGGCCCTGTCTCACAATAGCTTTAATATCTCTTAACCTGTAACTCCTATGACCATTTCGTTTCTTCCATAAGGAAATAGACTCATCAAGGTTCATTTACATAGCTTATTCACTATTTAATTCCATTCCTATGAATTTTGGTGATTTTTCACATTCACGCCACTGCAGCTGGCAGCATCTGTTTTAAGGTAGGTCTTACCTATTTGGTAGTCTCCATGAACCAACTAGTCTTGCCATACATAGGTTCATATATGATCATTTTAACCATGCCAATGGCTGATCATATGACCAACATTCCCATTTCCAATCCATAGCCACATCATGACACCAAATATATACATACAAACCACAATTAGTCTAAGTTCATGCTTCCCTTTTGAGCCATTTTAGCATGGCCGTACATACTTACATTACAACATATTTAACAAACAAGAGGTAGTCCTATACATGCCATCTCAAGTTCAACCAAAATTTATACCAAAATGGAGGCTTGATAGTGTGGATGACTTGACTTCAACGATCCCGAATCCGATTGCTATCGAGCGAAATCTAGAAAACGAGAGCCAAAGCAATGAGTAAGCATTTTTATGCTTAGTAAGTCTCAAGGAATATAATCAACTCTAATTACAGCAATACATTCACATAGTTAAATGCATCATTTCATTAATGCACATTCACATAATCATACTTACTTCACCATCCCAACTCTTATGTTCATACACAAATAACGGCTTCATTAAGGCCGATAACTCGTTCCATCATAGGAGCGGATATTCACACGCTTACTCCTAGCGCATAAAGCACACACCGCACTTACCTTGTCATTGGGAAATTTCACAAGTGCATTAGCTGAAATTTTCCAGCAAGCTTATAATTTTCAAATCACATACCTTGAGTTTAACCGGATGTCGCTACTCGATCAATCGCCTTCGGGACATAGCCCGGTTATGGTAACCCGCACCAAGGCCTACGGGACTTAACCCGGATATCACGATTTGCACAAATGCCTTCGGGTCTTAGCCCGGATAGAATGACTCGCACGAATGCCTTCGGTCTTAGCCGGATGTAGCCACTAGCACAATTGCCTTCGGTCTTAACCGGTTATAATTTCCAGCATAATTGTCTTCGGGGCTTAGCCCGGATATCATTCAATTTCTCATGCACACATACATCAATAATCATTGGACATACATATTTCATTTTCGTTACTAAGGCTCAAACACAATTATAATCATTAGCATATTCGCCTTGGACTTAGCCCGGTGGAATTCAAATACTCATACACACATAATCAATAATCATACACATCCATATTTCATCTCACATAATTCAAGTAAGGTCACTTCTTGAAGACTTACCTCGGATGTTGTCGAACGGCTTTTACGGCTATTCGATTACTTTTTCCTTCCCCTTGTCCAATTGTGGCCCTCTTAGCTCTTGAGCTAATTCAAACAAATTCAATTTATCAAAACCTCATTGTGCTAGCTTATGGCCGAATATGACAAGGAATTTAAATGGTCATATGGCCACCCTTTAGCTTGAATACACAATGGTCATGCACATTTTATACTACATCAAGCAATTCAATACAATTTATTCGAGCATCAAGGAAAAGCTAAGGCCTTCAATAGGCTACCCAAGGCGAATATTCATGTACATGTTGAGGTCAATTTTGCACTTAATACCTCACAAAAACAGCATGCAATTTACTAATTAATGCTTTGCACATTGTGGCTCAAAACTTATAATATAGCATCAAGCACTTATATGTGTGCTAGGTAGAATTGTGCTTGCAATTTCACAAGCATTCTTCCACATTTTCTTCTTTAAACCAATATATTCATCACTTAGTTCATAACCAAACATAATGTGCAATCATATATATGCATATATGAGCATGGCGAATTTTCAAGGTGTCCATAGCCATCCAAAACACAAATTTTAACTAACATGCAAGAAGCATGAATCATGCTCAAGAATGCATCATGGCGAATATGACAATCATGCTCCTTTTCAATTTCAATCATGATAAAACAAAGAGAAAACTCAAAATCTTACTCAAGAGTAGACAATCCATCATTGCATGCATCATCATCAAGCTTCACACTTAGCATGCAATGGCTTTATCACCATAACAACTTTGGCCAAATACCATTTCCATGGCTTAACAAAGATTTGAGCCATGGCTAACATGCACATCAAGTTAGCAACCAAAGCATGCATGAAACTCCTAACACAACCTCATACATACCTTAATCTTGATGCAAACTTAGCCAAATCTCCTTCTAGATCTCTTCCAAACCAAGCATGAAGCAAAAATCCTCCTTCTTCCTTAGTTTTGGCTCAAAGAAAGGATGAACAAAATTTTTTCTTTCCTTCTCTACAACTCACGGCAATGGGGGATTACCACACTCACACACATTTTTTTTTCATTTTTTATCACCCATACACCTTTGTTTATTATTTCACCCTAATGCACCAACAAAACATGTTTCATGACATGTTTAGCCCATCCTCCTTGTCATGGCCGCCACCACCTATAAAGGGGGAATTTGACATGCAAGTCCATTATTTTGCATGCATGCTTTAATTAGTCATCACACATTTCCTATCATACTTTCAAAGTTCATTACTAAGTCCTTTCTTGTGGAATTCACCCTTATAACACTAAATCAATCATCATAAAATGTCATACATGAGCACACACATATTATAGGCATCAAAATAAATTTTAATTATTTTTATGCCTCGGTTTTGTGGTCCCGAGACCACCTTCCGACTAGGGTCAATTTTGGGCTGTCACAACTCTCCCCACTTAAGAAATTTTCGTCCCCAAAATCTTACCGTAAATAGGTTTGGATATCGCTCTTTCATAGAGTTCTCGGTCTCCCAAGTAGCTTCTTCTATCCGTGCTTGAGCCATAACACTTTTACTAGCGGAACCCACTTGTTTCACAACTCTTTCACTTCTCGTGATAGGATACGAATCGGTTCTTCCTCATAACTCATATTAGCTTGAATTTCAATTTCGATGGACTAATCACGTGCGATGGATCGGATCTATAGCGTCGAAGCATCAAACGTGAAAGACATCGTGAACCTTTTCGAGTTCGGGGGCAAAATCAAACGATATGCCACCGGATCGACTCGCCGGATATCTCATATGGCCCAACGAACCTCGGGCTCAACTTGCCCTTACGGTAGAATCGAGTATCTTTTTCCAAGGCGATACCTTGAGAAACACTTTATCACCCACGATACTCGATATCCTTACGCTTCAGTCCGCGTCGACTTCTCGACGATCGGAGGCTATCTTCGACTTTCACGGATTACTTTCACTTTCATTCAGCATCCCTAATCAAATCCACCCCGAAAATCTTGCTTTCACCGAGCTCAGTCCAAAACAATGGTGTACGGCATTTACGACCGTACAAGGCCTCGTAGGGTGCCATCTTAATACTTGATTGAAAGCTGTTGTTGTAAGCGAATTCAATCAATGGCAAATACCGTTCCCATAAACCACTAAACTCGAGGACGCAACATCTTAACATATCCTCAAGTATCTGAATTATCCGCTCGGATTGACCATCGATTTGGGGGTGAAAGGCGGTGCTGAAATGCAACTTGGTACCCAAAGCCTCTTGTAATTTTTTTCCAAAATCGCGACGTAATCTTGGGTCTCTATCCGACACGATAGAAATAGGCACCCCATTCAATCGAATAATTTGGGAGACGTATAATTCTGCCAATTTATCGAGCGAAAAATCCGTGCGGACAGGGATAAAATGAGCAGACTTGGTCAGTCTATCAACAATGACCCAAATCGCATCTTTCTTACTTGCCGACACTGGTAATCCAGATATAAAATCCATTGTCACTCGATCCCATTTCTATTCAGGTATCATGATTGGCTGAAGTAATCCCGATGGCACTTGATGTTCCGCTTTCACTTGTTGACATATCAGACACCTTGAAACAAATTCGAAATATCTTATTTCATACCGCCACCAAAATTGGCGTTTGGTCATTGTACATTTTAGTACTACCCGGGTGGATTGACATTCGACTCATGAGCCTCGCTCAAAATCATCGAAACAAGTTCAATCCTTGGAATACATAATCGACCCTTGAACGTCAAGCGGTCATTGTCGTCAATCTGAAATTCGATTCTTCATCCAAACACATTCGCTCGCTTAGCGACCAATTCAGCGTCGACCTTTTGAGATTCAAGTATTTGATGAATCAATAATGGTTTGGCCTCTAATTCGACTACTAGCACCTCCTCGGGTGAAACGGATAAATGAGCATCCATCGCTCTCAAAGCGCATAAAGGCCTTGCGACTTAAAGCATCGGCCACCACGTTGGCCTTTCCCGGGTGATAATCAATGCTGAGTTCATAGTCTTTCAACAACTCAAGCCAACGTCGTTGTCGCAGGTTTAAATCTTTCTGAGTCATCAAATATTTTAGACTCTTGTGGTCCGAATAAATATGACACCTTTCTCCAAACAAGTAATGCCGCCATATCTTCAAGGCGAACACTATGGTCGCTAGTTCAAGGTCATGGGTCGGATAGTTTCTCTCATGCGGCTTTAGTTGTCTCGACGCGTAAGCCACAACTCGACCTTCTTGCATCAACACACAACCTAACCCAAGCAAGGATGCGTCATCAGATATGACAAACTCTTTACCGGACTCACTGTACTAGCACTGGGGCCTCGGTTAAACAAGTTTTTAGTCGATCGAAACTTTCTTGACACGTTCGACCACTCGAACTCAACATCTTTTGGAGTAGTTTCACATCGACGTAGCTATCATCGAAAAACCTTTCACAAATCGTCGATAGTATCCGGCAAGCCCCAAAAGCTCCTAACTTCGTAACATTCCTTGGAGGTTTCCAATTGACTATGGTCGAAATTTTGTTCGGGTCCACCTCGACACCGATCGCGGACACCACATGCCCCAAAAAAACTAACCTCTTTCACCAAAATTCACATTTACCGAACTTTGCGATATAATCGCTTATCTCGTAAGATTTGCAACACTAGCCTCGGTGTTCGGTTTCATCTCTCGAATTGACCTAAATGTCATCGATAAATACAACTACTGAACCGATCCAAGTATGGTCTGAAAATTCTATTCATTAAATCCATAAACACCGTAGGGCATTAGTGAGCCCAAACGGCATCACTAGGAACTCATAGTGACCATATCTCGCTCAAAGCGGTCTTGGGTACGTCCAATCTCGGATTCGCAATTGATAATAGCCCGATCTCAAATCTATTTTCGAGAACACCGAGGCCCCTTTAGTTGATCGAACAAGTCATCGATACGTGGCAGCGGATATTTGTTCTTTATTGTCGCTTTATTGTCGACGATAATCGATGCACAATACCGGGTTCCATCCTTCTTTTCACGAACAACACTTTGCGCACCCCAAGGCGAAAAACTCGGGTGAGCAAAACCTCTATCCACCCATTCTTGCAACCGAGCTTCCAACTCCTTTAATTCCGTTAATGCCATACGATACGGAGCTATCGAAATTGGAATGGTACCGGTACCAATTCGATGCCAAATTCTACTTCCGAACAGTGGTAAGCCCGCAATTCTTCTGGGAAAACATCCGGTATTCACAAACCACGAGCACAGATTCGGGTTTCTTTTACGATTCCTTGTCATCGAAAGCACGTCGCAAAGGTACGCTTCGCCCCTTTTCTTACATATTTACGGGCCAACATCGGCGATATTACACCGGCAACTCCTTTAAGTCCGTAGACTCAACCCGTATTATCTTCTTATTCGAGCTCCTTAAATCGATAGTCTTGCTCTTTCAATTTACAACCGCATCGTGCATGGTCAACCAATCCGGACCAAGAATAACGTCGAACTCATCGAACGGCAAAAGCATCAAGTTCGCGGAAAACAAGAACCTCGGAACACTAGGGACTTTTCTTGCACACTTTGTTGACAAGCACGTAATGACCCAAGGGTTTGACACCGAATTACAAACTCGATGAGACTCAATAGGAAAAGTCTTCTTGGATGCTAAGGTTTCACATATATAAGATTGAGTAGAACCAGGTCAATCAAAGCAATCACATTAGTATTGAAAAGAGTGAAAGCACCGGTAATGACATCCGGAGAGGCATCCTCGCGTCGCGTATGGCATAAGTCCTCGCAGAGCACGAGCCTCGGATCTGATGGTAGCATCTCTAGATCCTCTCGACCGCCAACGACATTGCCCATATTTCTAGGTGGCCTACCTCGAGCAGCGATGAGTACCCGAGTTTCCACTCGACTCACATTCTGCTCAAGCATCCTCGGGCAATCCTTCCTAAAGTGGTCGGCCGATCCACACTTATAGCGGAGCGATCACGAAACCAACAGCTCCCGAATGCCATTTGCCACAATGTTGACACTCCGCCTCTCTCGGCGATCATTTCCACCATCGGCGATCGAAGTGACTCGTGTGGTCACGGGGGTCGATCGCGTCCTCGTCTAGAAAAGCCCAAAGCCTCTAGACCGGTTCACATCATCTCGAAATCTCTTGATTGCTGTTGAAGAGACTTTCCGAGGACCTCTTCGAATTCTCCGGTTCCCATATCAGCTTTTTGTTTCTCCTTTCTAAGCTCTTCGACTTTACAAGCTCGCTCAACAAGTACTACGATCTCTCGTATTTCGAGAATGCCAACGAACATCCTTATATCATCATTCAGCCCATCCTCGAGCGTTTACATAATAGCTTGGACGAAATGCATTCTCGCGTGTACGGCTAAGCCTCACAAACTTTCGTTCAGTGTCGATTAGCGGACATAGAACCTTGCTTAAGATCAAGGAATTCCCTCGCTTTTGGTCGATGAATCTCGACTAATATACTTTTTTGAGCTCGGTTAGAAAGAATTCCCAAGTCACTTGTTCTCTAGGCACCACAAGTCGAGTACTCCACCAATAGTAGGTGGAATCACGTAGCAAGGAGATGGTACACTTTAAGCACTCATCGGTGTACAAGATAGCTCATCGAGCACCGGATAGTGTTGTCCAACCAAAATTCAGCTCGTTCGGCATCATCATCATCCGTAGCTTTAAATTCAGTGGCCCCATGTTTTCGAATCCTATCGACTGGGGGCTTACTTGACCTTATTTGGTCAGTTACCAGAGGTATTGTATGTGCGGGGGTTGCATTTGTCGGGAATGGAGGTTGTGGGACAGCCGTGTTAGTTCGAATGTATTGATTAAACCATTCGTTCATCACACTATAAAAGGCTTGCCTAGCCTCATCATTCGGATTGCTGGCCATAGGTTGAGAGTCCGCCGCGCTGTCCCTTGTAACGGAGCAGGCGCCACACTCTCCACATCATCAGCTATTGCTCGGTTGGGATCGGGATCCATTGCTATAAACAAACTCAAAGTCAAATTGTCAGAAATCACCACACTATCGATTCATCATTTAATGGCATGTATAGCTAGACCCCAAACACCTCACGGTAGTCCTAGAATCGACTAAACCGTGGCTCTGATACCAATAAAATTGTAACACCCCGAACCCGAGACCATCGCCGGTGTCGGACACGAGGGGTTAGCAAGCCAAGTTCACTTGTTTTGCCCATCCATTGGACATTTCCAGTCAGGCTGGAAAAACTGCGTCACTGTCGCCTTAAAATCATATCTCGAGTTTCAAAACTCGGAAACTGGTTTCGTAAATTTTCCTGAATTTAGACTCATATATCCATCCATGGATTTATTTCTAGAATTTTGGTCGGGCCAATTGGTACAGTTTATTAGTTAAAGTCACCCATGTTACAGGGATCGACTGCTCTGACCTTCGCGCGGTATAACTTGAATATCTCTCTGTACAGGGCTTTAATGCTGGTGCCGTTTGTTTCAAATGAAACTAGACTCAAAATGGAATCTGTACATATAAGGTATGTCGCCTAATTCTTTCTGGATAATTTATAGTAAATTTTAAAGTTGCGACAGGGAACCCAGAAACCATTCTGGCCCTGTCTCACAATAGCTTTAATATCTCTTAACCTGTAACTCCTATGACCATTTCGTTTCTTCCATAAGGAAATAGACTCATCAAGGTTCATTTACATAGCTTATTCACTATTTAATTCCATTCCTATGAATTTTGGTGATTTTTCACATTCACGCCACTGCAGCTGGCAGCATCTGTTTTAAGGTAGGTCTTACCTATTTGGTAGTCTCCATGAACCAACTAGTCTTGCCATACATAGGTTCATATATGATCATTTTAACCATGCCAATGGCTGATCATATGACCAACATTCCCATTTCAATCCATAGCCACATCATGACACCAAATATATACATACAAACCACAATTAGTCTAAGTTCATGCTTCCTTTTCGAGCCATTTTCGCATGGCCGTACATACTTACATTACAACATATTTAACAAACAAGAGGTAGTCCTATACATGCCATCTCAAGTTCAACCAAAATTTATACCAAAATGGAGGCTTGATAGTGTGGATGACTTCGACTTCAACGATCCCGAATCCGATTGCTATCGGCGAAATCTAGAAAACGAGAGCCAAAGCGGCGGAGTAAGCATTTTTATGCTTAGTAAGTCTCAAGGAATATAATCAACTCTAATTACAGCAATACATTCACATAGTTAAATGCATCATTTCATTAATGCACATTCACATAATCATACTTACTTCACCATCCCAACTCTTATGTTCATACACAAATAACGGCTTCATTAAGGCCGATAACTCGTTCCATCATAGGAGCGGATATTCACACGCTCTTACTCCTAGCGCATAAAGCACACACCGCACTTACCTTGTCATTGGGAAATTTCACAAGTGCATTAGCTGAAATTTTCCAGCAAGCTTATAATTTTCAAATCACATACCTTCGGAGTTTAACCGGATGTCGCTACTCGATCAATCGCCTTCGGGACATAGCCCGGTTATGGTAACCCGCACCAAGGCCTACGGGACTTAACCCGGATATCACGATTTGCACAAATGCCTTGGTCTTAGCCGGATAGAATGACTCGCACGAATGCCTTGGTCTTAGCCGGATGTAGCCACTAGCACAATTGCCTTCGGGTCTTAACCCGGTTATAATTTCCAGCATAATTGTCTTCGGGGCTTAGCCCGGATATCATTCAATTTCTCATGCACACATACATCAATAATCATTGGACATACATATTTCATTTTCGTTACTAAGGCTCAAACACAATTATAATCATTAGCATATTAGCCTTGGGACTTAGCCGGGTGGAATTCAAATACTCATACACACATAATCAATAATCATACACATCCATATTTCATCTCACATAATTCAAGTAAGGTCACTTCTTGAAGACTTACCTCGGATGTTGTCGAACGGCTTTTACGGCTATTCGATTACTTTTTCCTTCCCTTGTCCAATTGTGGCCCTCTTAGCTCTTGAGCTAATTCAAACAAATTCAATTTATCAAAACCTCATTGTGCTAGCTTATGGCGAATATGACAAGGAATTTAAATGGTCATATGGCCACCCTTTAGCTTGAATACACAATGGTCATGCACATTTTATACTACATCAAGCAATTCAATACAATTTATTCGAGCATCAAGGAAAAGCTAAGGCCTTCAATAGGCTACCCAAGGCGAATATTCATGTACATGTTGAGGTCAATTTTGCACTTAATACCTCACAAAAACAGCATGCAATTTACTAATTAATGCTTTGCACATTGTGGCTCAAAACTTATAATATAGCATCAAGCACTTATATGTGTGCTAGGCGAATTGTGCTTGCAATTTCACAAGCATTCTTCCACATTTTCTTCTTTAAACCAATATATTCATCACTTAGTTCATAACCAAACATAATGTGCAATCATATATATGCATATATGAGCATGGCGAATTTTCAAGGTGTCCATAGCCATCCAAAACACAAATTTTTAACTAACATGCAAGAAGCATGAATCATGCTCAAGAATGCATCATGGCGAATATGACAATCATGCTCCTTTTCAATTTCAATCATGATAAAACAAAGAGAAAACTCAAAATCTTACTCAAGAGTAGACAATCCATCATTGCATGCATCATCATCAAGCTTCACACTTAGCATGCAATGGCTTTATCACC